>NC_088921.1:5965000-6192500 GCF_038396675.1 Hydra vulgaris | reverse complement strand
AATTTTAAAATACTTATGGAAATGATAGAAGTAAGAAACAAGTGTCAAAAATGTGGGGAAGCCAATGTCACAATATCTAATAGTTTGGATGATAAAAAGGGATTTTCTCATAAAGTTGTTTACTTAGAAAATGATAAAATAAAAGTCACAAATATACTTTACCTTTTAGTGCTTCTAAAAAAATGTATGGTTGTAAGCCAAGTGAAATTAATATTTGATTGGTTATGGCATTTCGAGAAATTGGTAAACGGCACAAATCGATTAAAACATTTGTACGGTGTATGAAAATGCACTCAACATCTAATACTGCCTTTAGAAATACTAATAATAAGTTATTTTTTGCATACGAAAATTCTGCACTAGAAAGTATGCAAAATGCTGCAAATGAAACAAAAAATGGAAGAAATTGCCCCAGGTATGCATTCTTGTCGTGCATCGATTGATGGAACTTGGCAAAAAAGAGGACACTCCTCGTTGAACGGTGCAGTGACAGCAGTAAGCAAAGGAAAGTGTTTGGATGTTATTGTTTTATCAAAACATTGTAGACAATGTATAATATGGGGTGGAAAAAAAGGGACAATAGAATACACAAATTGGAAAGTTGCACATAATTGTAAAATTAACATCGAAAGTCATCAGGAGCAATGAAATTCTCAGGTGCTATTCATATATTTCAGCAATCTGTAAGTCGAAATACACACCAATTTATAATGAGTATCTTGGAGATGGAGACAGTTTCTTACAAAGAAGTTGTTAACTCCAAACCCTACAAAGCACATTTTGGTATTACACCTGATAAACTTGAATGTATTAAACATGTGAACAGACGAAAAGGTTCTCGACTTAGGATACTAGTACAAGAATATAAAAATACCTCTCCATCATTTGGTGGAAAAGGAAAATTAACAATCAATTCCATCAATTTAATAACAAATTATATTGGTACTGCCATTCGAAGAATTCGATGAAAAAATTTACACAATGAAAAAGTGGATAGGTGCTTAGGTGCTATCCTTCATCGTTGTACCAACTTTTCTAACTTAGATAAGCGCCACAAGTTTTATCCGCCAGGAGAAAAATTATGGTGTAGTTATAATAAAAATAAACTTAAAAAACACAAAGAGAGAAATAATTTACCAGAGTGGATGTTTCCTATCATGTCAAAGATTTTTCAAGATTTTTTAAATGATGACCTTTTTCGCATGTGCATCGACGAGGAAACTCAAAATTCGAACGAGTCCCTGAATAATATTATCTGGATGAATTGTCCTAAGCAAGTATTTGTAGAAAGATCAATTATACAGTTAGGTGTATATAGCGCTTTTCTTCAATTCAACAAAGGTCAATTTTATGGAAAAAAAAATTGCATGAAAAACTTGGAATACAGGCCGGTGTCTATTTTAATATTATATCTGAAAAAATGAGCCGACGCAGCATCCAAAACTTACTTATTATAACATCAGATAAGACTAAAGCAAAAAGATAACAACTAAAAACGAACATCAAGAAGGGTTTATTGGATAAAGACATAAAGAGGGAGGAGAAGCTTATTTAAAAGGAGGGTTTTGGTTTTAAAAACAAATTTAATTTCTTGTTTGATTTTCTACCATATCGTTTTTCAAGAAAATTGTCTCACGAAAAACATCATTAATTTTGAATTAATAGTGATAACTACTTGAAATTTTCAGGGCTTATTCATCCAATGTACTGCTAATTCTAGAGTTTTTTTCAAATAAATTTTGTAAGTCGTGGTTAGGGAACTAAGATTCGAGGCCTAGTACCAGATTTTTCGAAAATACAGTTGTTTTGAAGCATAACTTTTACTAGAAACAAAATCTTTTAATAAAAAAAAAACTCACGCACTAGATACAGGTAGCACACACAAGTATACCAAGTTTGAAAGTAAAATAAGCTTTTACTCATGAGAAATTGTGTTTCGAGTAAACTCTATTTTTTGGGGTTATTTTGACTCTATAGGCCTCTATGTCATCATCAATATATTTTTGGAGTTCGAAAAACTTTTTTTTTCACACATTCTGTACCTACTTTTGAAAAATTTAATGAATAAAAAGTTTTGATTACATAGGAACCACCTTATGTTATTTAATTGCAACTTCTCCTCAAACTATCGACCTATCTCACGCATTTCAGTCCGTCGCAAGGTAATGGAATGGCTTGTACATAGACAGATTACTGACCACTTGAACAAAAATAAACTCATCAGCTCTGCTCAACACGGGTTCTGAAAGGGAAAGGGTTGCGTCACAAGCATACTTGAAACTACCGACATCCTGACTGAAGTTGCTCGCAACCGATATCTTATTCACAGACTTTGATAAAGCAATCGATAAAGTAACGCTGAGGTCTTTAAAAAGTATAGACAAATGAATGAAACTAATGTAATTATGTAATTGGTAACTAAATAATAATGATATAACTCATGTATTAATGATGTAATTACTTTTTTTTTTTTAATTTTATTACTTTTAAGTAAAATATTATTTTGAAAAAGAATTTATATAAAAAGCATAAATAAAAACTAAAACAAAATGTAATAATATTTCCTAGTCCATCATTTTATCATAATAACTTATCATAGCAGTAGTATAGAATGAGAGTTCTGGCACATTTTGATTTCGACCATTTTACTATCCACATTTTTTCATATTATTTCAGGTTCATTTCAAATTGTAATTTACATATTTTTGATAAAATTCAATTTTTTTCTTATCGATTTTGATCATTTTTTTATTTTTGGGTCAATTCAATCTATAAATAATTATCAAAATCAAATTTTTTATAAAATTTTTCTATTTTTAAAAAAAATATTATTCTATATTATAATTTTCTCAATTTTTTATTATCAACCCAAGAGTTAAACGAATCAGGATATCCATACCACTTTACAAATGATTTGTTTTTGAGTTAACGAATCAATTTTTCGATTCTAAATATTTCCTGATTTGTTTTTTGAAGTTCTTGTTCATAAAAAGTACCATGTATTTCTTCACCATTATAGTCAGTTATTTTATAAGTTGGAGGATCTGTGTACTGAATCTTTGATATAGTAAAAACTTCTTCAGTCCATCTTGGTGTGTATCCTTTTTCAAATGTTGACTTCTTTTTAGTTATCCTGACTCTATCATTTATCAAAAACTTGGGATGTACTTTCTCTGATCGTGCATTTCCGTTTAGATTGAGCCAAACAAAATTTTTATTCTTTTTATCACTAGCTTCAACTGGTGTCATTTTAATTGAAGAATGTCTTGTGTTGTTTTATTTATTTACCATTTAATCTAAAATATCAATATATCTTCTAGTTGAACTAGCTGAAAAGTATTTAAACATTTTCTCTTTCATTGTCCTATTCCAACGTTCAACTGCACAACTTTTTTCTTCATTTTCGGTTGAATATATATCTATCCCTAACGATTTTACATGCTTATTATAAAATTCTTTACCTTTATCTACCCACAATTTTTCACACTTTCTCTTTTCAAATACTTTATTTAAAGCATGAGCAACATTAACTCCAGTTTTGTTATTCAATGGAATAATCCATCCATACTTTGAAAATACATCTATAACCATGAGTAAGTATTTTATACCGTCATTGAATTTGGAGAAAGATTGCAATTAGTACCAGGAGCAGCAAAGTTCATTCCAGGTAGATGCATCTCACCAGGAAATTTTGCCCATGGTAGTTTTATTTTTTTAGTTATTGAATTAATTGAATTCACTAAATCTCCACCTTTAGGTCTTTCAGACCCAAACGAAGTCGATCCTTCTGATCCTTTCGTAGCTGAGACAAATTGAGTTTTTATAATACCACAAACTTCGCATATTCCACGTAGCATGTTTCTATTATTTTTGCTTAATACGTTTTGTTGATTAAGTGTATTTGTTTTAGTTTTGCATTTGACACAGTACATTTTTATATATATAAAAACAAATTTATATATAAAAATGGACAATGTTAATTTGTCATGGAATGTAAATAAAAATAAGAGAAATAATAGTAAGTTATTACCTAAAAGTATAAGAGGTATAATTGTTGGAAAGTCGGGTTGTGGAAAAACTACTTTAATGTTAAATTTGCTTTAAAGGCCTGGTTGGTTAGATTATAATAATTTACAAGTTTTTGGAAAGTCTTTATTTCAGCCAGAATATAAAATATTGAAAAGATCTTTTGAAGAAAAATTGCCAAAAGAAGTTATTCTTAATCTGTTCAAGTATCAAGACAAGATAGAAAATCCAGAATTGATGATTGAAGAAGTTTCAAAACATTCAAATAATAAGTCAGATATGAAATGTAAGTTTTTTGAAACAGCAGATGATGTACCAGATCCTTCAGATCTCGATGCTAATAAGATAATTTAATGATATTTGATGATTTACAATTGACAAAGCAGAATAAATGTGAAAAATATTATATAAGAGGAAGACATAGTAATGTAGATTGTTTCTATCTTGCACAAAATTATTTTTTTGCTACCTAGACAAACTATTAGAGAAAATTCAAATTTTATTTGTCTATTTCCACAAGATTCAAAGAATTTAAATCATATTTATAAAGATCATGTTTCAAGTAATATGCAAATAGATGAGTTTAAAAAGTTATGAAGGATTGCATGGTCAAGAACATATGGATTTGTTGTAATAGATTAATCTTCTAAAAAAGATGATGGTAAATATAGGAGTGGATTTGATAATTTTTATCTTACATCTGATTTTTTTAAAAGCTTAAGAGAACCGCATACAGAATAATTTGATTAATAATTTTTCTATTATATAAAAATGCCGTGTATATTAGTAAACGGAAATAGTAGTGAATTAATTATTAATTTTTCTTACGATTAATTCTAGATAGTCAAAAAGAATATTAAATGGCTCTAATTAGTTTAGAGACCTATTACAGTTTCCCGAATATTGATTTGTCAAACAATAATTTTAGATATAGTTCAGATAATGGATCGACTTGGATTATTATGAAATTGATGATATAAATAATTATATTCAATTGGCTTTGATTAAAAACGGTAGTACTATATCAGGAGCTCCAGCTATTACAATTGGAGCTAATAACAATACATTAAGATCAACTTTGAGTATTCCAACTGGTTATAAAGTAGATTTTTCAGTTCCAAACTCAATTAGAACGCTTTTAGGTTTTGAATATCAAGTATATTCATCTGGATATTATGATTCAGAAAATATTGTAAATATATTAAAAATTGATAATATCCATATCACATGTAATTTAGTAGATACATCATATGTAGATGGACAAAGAGAAAGTATAATATATTCATTTTTCCCAAGTGTAGGTCCTGGATATAAAATTATTAAAAGGCCAATTAACTTAACTTACGAAATGGTAGTTGAAAAAGAAATTTATAAAATGATCAATAGAGTTGTTGATCAGGATGATAATCTATTAAATTTACGAGGCGAAAAAATATCTATGAGATTTCATATAAGAGAAAAAAAATAAATTTCTTGTATATAAAATGGCAAATTATACTAATATTAAAGTAAATTTCTCAGAAGGGCAATTGAAAAAAATTAAAAAAGCATTGGATGAGAAAGGTGGAGTTAGTATTGAATTATCACATTCAGATTTTAAAGGTGAACATGCATTAGCTGTAACAAAAGCACAAATGAATAAAATTTCAAAAGCATATAAAAATGGTAAAGGTGTAGTACTTAAATTAAGTAGAACACAACTCAAGTACAATTCTAAAATAAAGAATGGAGGATTTCTTGGAGCACTTTTACCTTTTCTAGGCACAACTGGAAGTTTTTTAGTAAAAAGCGTCATACCATCACTTGCAACAGGATTACTTGCAGGAGTAGGTGCTGCAACTGGAAATAATCTGATTAATAAAATTGCTGTAAATGGTATTTCTAAAAAAACTTTTTATAAAAAGATGAATGGACAAGGAATTAAATTCACTAAATTAGGAAAAGGTTACTACTTGTCTCCATGGAAAAAAGGAGGTTCTGTAGGTCATGGATTATACTTAAATAGCGGCAATGGATATGAGTCAGTAGGTTCAGGATTATTATTAGGACCAAATTCTCCTTTTGCTAATATTCCATTTTTGAATTTGATTCTGTAATGATTCACATATATAAAAAAATCTTATATATATAAAAATGAGTAATACTCCAATACATAAATTTATAAATAAAAGACCTACTTTTTGGTATGAGAGGTCAACTCCAAAATCATTTTTTGAATTTAACGATAGTTTGGATCATAAGCAAGTATTAGTATCTGACGAGTATACTTCAACTAAATATAAAATATTTGCACAGGAAGACATTAAATTACCATTTATGTCGCATAAAGTTATATCTTTGCAATTAGGTGTTAAAACTGATGATACTAGTTTTGTATTAATTTCTTTAGAAAATAGTCTAAAATTAAAAATGTTAAGTTTAGAAAATTCTATTATATGAGAATCTGTTATTGTTGATTTTGTTATGATTATTGAGGATATAACAATTAAAAAAGGAGATGTTTTATGTTTTATTAATTTAGTAAATTAAAAAAATTAATTTTTACTTTATAAAATGGAGTATTTATCTAAGTCTAATAATTCAAATATGAATAAATTATATCCTTCTTTACCAAATGAATATAGTGAAATAGGTACACAAGTAAGTGCTAATGCTTACCGTTTAAACAAAATTAGTGAAATTCAGAAAGAAATAGAGATTGAGAGAGAAAAAAGAATAAAATTAAGTAAAATCATAGAGCTGTAAAAATAATATCTGCAGTTGATGGTGTACTGGTAACATCTAGTATGATACTTGGAGCTACTGGATTTGGCTTTTTAACAACAATAATTGCAGCTCCAGCAGTTATTGCATTTGAGGGTGTAGCATTAGGAGCAGGTATGTTATCAATAATAGGTGGGCAAGTATATAAAAAGTTAAATTTAAAAGCAGAAAAGCATGAAAAAATTAAAGTACTTGCTGATTCAAAGCTAAATACATTAAGTGATTCTATTTCTAAAGCTTTAGTGGATGGACATATAGATGACAAAGAATTTGAGTTAATACTTGGTGAACTTGAAAAATTTAAAGTTATGCTCGATCAAATTAGATCTAAAACTAAAAAAGAAATTGATGAGCAAACTAAAGAATCATTAATTAAACAACGAAGAGACGAAGTTATAGATATACTCCAAAAAAGGTTTAATAAATCAGAGGGATTCACTAAATTCAGTAAAATGGATGAAAAAAATTAAAATAACTTAACATTTTTATTATCTTGTTAATAAATATGTTTTACCCATTCTTGAAAAACACAACAAATACTTTTATGTTGTGTTTTATGTTTTTTTATTTTTTATAGATAAAAATGTCATTTTTAAAGATTACAGATTTTTCTCCTGAACAGAGAGATCAAATGGTTAAAGATTATATAGATAATGTTAAAATAATAAAGAATAATGCTCTTAATGATAAGTTAGGGGACTATAATTTACAGCCAGAGTTGACAAAGTTGTACAACCCATTAATAAGTCCACTTATTGAGAGTCAATCTGGAATAAATAAAAATATAACTAAATTGCAAGATCAATTACTTACTTTGCATGGTGCGATAAAAGTGCCGAATCCACTTGAATTAACTGATAATTCAAAATTCATGAATTTAGGTAAAATTGCAACGGATCGTCTTAGATTATATACATCAAGCAAAAAGTCTACAGATCCTGTATTTGGTATACATTCTAAAGATGGTGACATATATATTGGAAAAAAAATAATAACAATAGATGATAACGATATAACTATTGATGGAAAGAAATATACTGGTACAAAAGGTCTTTGGGAATTGGTAACAAAATTTAATTCTGATAATAGAATGTATAGTGAAGACGATCTTAAAAATTATAGAGATATCTTAATACAAACAGATGCTATTATTACAAATAGTGGTAAACTAAAGTCATCTAGAAGTGTAAAATATAATGAAATAATATCTCCTATTTGGAGAGATATAAAGTTAGGATCTGTAGAATCAAGAAGAAAGCTAGAGTATGATACAAAAGGAAATGGAATTGGAAAGACAAGAATACAAACTATAATACTTCCTAGCGATCCTATTGAACTAACTAAAATGCTTGAATTAAGTATTAATGCATGGAAAGCAGGTAACAATTCATCAAGAAATGAAGCTGTTGCAATTTGTGATGAATTATTAAGACAAGGTGAATTGACAAGTGATCAATGTATTGCAATAAATAAAAATCATTTATCAATATGAGTTATAAAAATCAAAGATCCTTCGGTCCAGGGAAAATTCTTTGAATTTTCCAAGATTTTTCACGGGATTCTAAAAGAATAATAAAAAAAATATTTAGTAAATAAAAATGATAGTTATTCATAATAAAGGATATAATAAAAAGTATGTTATTGGAGGAAGTATATTTGATACTATAAGAGAAATGTTTAGACGAGCAGCAACGTCAAATGTAACAAAAGTATCATCAGCTATGATAAAAAAGTTAACAGCTACTGATTTAGGAAAAACTGCAGTAAATGCTGCTAAATCAGCAGGAAAAGAGCTATCATTATCAGCAATAGAAGCTGCTAAAAATGCTGCAATTGATAAAGGAAAAAAAATAATTAATAAAGCTGAATCTAAAGTAAGTTCACTTGACAATAAAAGTAAAGAAATATTATCAAATTTAGCTAGTCCTAAAATGAAAAATGAATTGTTCACAAATATAAGTAACTTAATAAATGGATCTTCAATAAATAAAGCAAAAAGAGATGTTATGAGAGTAGAAGATGTAGTTAAATTAGGACGAGGAATTAGGTCAATAAGGGTAAATTAAAAAAAAAATTTTTTTCAAGTATAATAGTTTAAATTTTTTTTTTATTGTCTATAAAAAATGACAGATATTTATGATTTATATGAAGAGCCAATTATAGATGAAAGAACTGAAAAATATCAGTAACATGCATATAATCCATTAGTTGGATCAAATCTAAATTATGGGGAAATAAGAATTGCAATTGATCAAACTGGTTTCTGTACACTTCCATCTAAATCTTTTATTGTAGTTGAAGGAAGACTTCTAAAAAGTGATGGTATTGCTTATTCTGCTGCAGATTTGATAACTCTAACAAATAATGGTATTATGCACTTATTTGATAGGATAACTCATCAATTGTCAGGTAATGAGGTAGAATCAGTTGCACAACCAGGTAGAGCAACAACAATGTTAAGACTTTTAAACTATCCAAATACAATTCAAACATCAAAAGGATTAAGTGAATTATGGTTTAAAGATACAAGTACAGCTGCAGCAAATACTAATATTGGATTTGCAGCAAGACAAGCATGAATAGTTCAAAATCCAACTACAGCTGGAAAATTTTCAATTCGTATACCTTTAAAACATATTTTTGGATTCTGTGATGATTATAATAAAGTTATTTATGGACTTACTCAAACATTTGTTCTTTATAGATCAAGTGACAATAATGCAATATTTAGAGCTAATACTGCAGCTGCTGGAAAAGTTGATGTTCAAAAAATAACATATTATATTCCGCATGTAGAGCCATCATTTGCACAGATGGATATTCTTTTAAAAGGTATTGTGTCAAGACAAAATATTAAAGCAGCCTTTAGAGATCGAAGATTTAATAGTATAGCAGTTCCACAAACTACATCATTTTCGTGGGATCTTGGTGCAAGACCTTCTTCTGAAGTGCCAAGATATGTCATTGTAAGATTTCAAACAAATAAAGATGGTGACCAAACAACAAATCCCTCAATATTCGATCATTGTGACTTGAAAAATATGCAAGTTGAAGTTAGTTCTAGTTATTATCCTGAGGTTCTCTATGACTTTTCAATTCCTAATAACGAGTTTTCACTAGCTTATGGTGAAGCATCTGAATTTAGTGAAAAATATTATGGAATGAATGATTTGATTACAAGTTGTAACATATTACCTAATGAATATAGAGATTTATATCCTCTTATGGTTTTTGATATTAGTAAACAAAGAGGAAGTTTAAATGATTCAACAATAAGGATAAAAGTTAATGCATCATTTAACACAGCACCTCCTGCAAATACTGTAGCATATGCTCTAATAAAATTAGATAAAATATTGAGATTTAAATCAGAAGTAAATTTTCTAATTATTAAATTTTAAAAAATGATATAAATAATATTTTTTCTTTATATAATAAAAATGTGTTATACAAGGAAAGCTTTGCAAAATTTATTAAAAGAAAATAACATTTCACAAACATCTAAAAATTATGTAACATTATTAATGCTTGCTATAGATAATGGCATTGGAAGACCTAAAAAACATATAGTAAAAGAAGTTCGTGAGAGAAAACCAGTTGGAAGGCCTAGATTAAATAAAGTAAAAGAAGAAAAAGAAAAAAAAGAAATAGATCCAAAATATGAAAGATTAAGAACAATTAGGAAAGAACCAGTCACTATTAAACTCACAAACATAGAAACAGGAGAAGAAATAATATATAAATCGTTATATAATGCTATGAAAGAAACTGGACATGGATTTTGTTGTTTTGAATTACGTGATGGTAAGATTGATAATGGATATAAGATTGAAGTACTTAATTCTAAAAAATTAAAAAAAATGTAATTTTATTTAATATGATAAACTCATATTAAATATTGATAAGAAAAAAAATTTTTGAAAAAAAACGATGCTATAATGATGTTGTAGAATGGATTAAACCATATGTACCAGATCCGATTAGGAAAAAAGTAGAAGATACAGGATCTGAGATTAAAAGAAAAATAGAATCAATAAAATCTCTAGTTTACTCTACAATATACAAAAATCCTTTGAACCCAAGCAAAGTGGAATTTAAATTGACACAATCAGCTGTTAAGAGTGTGACAAAACAATATTCAGCTAAAGGTATAAAAGGATATGATCTTGAATCTTTTATGAATGTTGCTAAAAATAGTGCAATTAAAGTACTAAATGAAAATAGAGAATCAAAAGTTAATATAGTTGTCACTTGTAAAATGGAAAAAACTAGTATTTTTACAGGAGATGCTATAACTGCAACTCCTAGATTTGCAACGAATGGTACTGTTATATTAGAATCTACAAATTTAGATGAAATTTATGAAACATCAAAGTCTAAAATTTTAGAAACTTTTTCAATGTTTCAACAGTTAGGATCAAATTGGATATTTGTTTCTATTAAAAAAATGGATATAAATATTATAGAGTATAATCCACTTAAAGCAAAATCTTATATTCCACTTGATAAAAAATTAGCAGTTAAAAAAGCAATCATTAATATACAAAATGAAGATAATCAATGCTTTAAGTCGTGTATTGCAAGAGCATTAAATCCAACAGATAATAATCCTCAAAGAATAGATAAAGATCTTATAACTCAAGCTGAAAAAATAAATTGGGATAAAATAGAATTTCCAGTTTCATTAAAACAAATTACACAATTTGAGAAAAATAATCAAGATATAAGTGCGAATGTATATGGATACGAGAATTCATCAGTTTATCCTTTACGTATTTCAAAGAATAATAGACAACATTTAATAGATCTATTGTTAATATCTGATGGTGAAAACAACCATTACTGCTTAATAAATAATTTAAGTAGATTACTTTCATCACAAACATCAAAAAGAAAGGGTGCAATTCACTATTGTAGAAATTGTTTATTAGGATTTATTTCTTAAGAATCATTATCTAAGCATAAATTGTATTGTGATACACATGATTCAGTTCGTATTGAACTTCCAAAACCAGGTTCAACAATGTATTTTAAACATTATTTTAAATCAATGAGAGGACCATTTGTCATATATGCAGACTTTGAAAGTTTTATTAAACCTATCAATACTTGTAATCCAAATCCAAATGAATCCTATACGAAGCAGTATCAAAAACATATACCAAGTTCATTCTGTTACTATATTAAATGTTTCGATGAAAGTGTTTACAAAAGCAGTCCAGTTTCATATACTGCATATAGTGAAGATGAAGATATTGCGCAAATATTTGTTGACAAGTTACAAGAAGATATCTTAGAAATTTGTAATGAAGTAAATTTTAATAAGCCTATGATATTTACAAGTAAAAATAAGAAAGACTTTAAAGCAGCAATAAAGTGTCATATTTGTGAAGAAGATTTAGGAGAAGACAGAGTGCGAGATCATTGCCATTTAACTGGAAAACACAGAGGTGCTGGTCACAGAGATTGTAATTTGAAATATAGAATTCCAGAGTTCTTCCCAGTACTATTTCATAAATTATCTGGTTATGATAGTCACTTGTTCATAAAGAAATTATCAGGAGGTAAATTAAGCTGTATACCTAACAACAAAGAAAAATATATCAGCTTTTCTAGAGAGATTAAAGTTGGAGAGTTTATTAATAAAGAGGGGAAAACTATTGATATTAAGCGAGAGATTCGTTTCTTAGACAGTTATAGATTTATGCCATCTAGTTTAGATGCTGTATCAAAAAATTTATCAAAAGAACAATGTAAAAATATCGGAAAATTGTATACAGGTACGCAACTAGATTTATTACTCAAAAAAGGTATATACCCTCATGATTGGGTTGATTCTATTGATAAATTTAATGAATCACAACTACCTCCAAAAGAATTGTTCTTTTCTAAATTGAATAATGAAGGAATTAATGATGATGCTTACTTACATGCACTAACTGTATGGGAGGAATTTAATTGTAAATCTTTTAGAGATTATCACAACTTATATAATGTTTCAGATGTACTTTTTCTAGTTGATGTCTTTGAAAATTTTAGAGATGTTTGCATGAAAAATTATAAGTTAGATCCAGCTAGGTATTATACATCACCAGGATTAGCTTGGGATGCTGCATTGAGAAAAACAAAAGTAAAGTTAGAACTATTGAGTGATTATGATATGATACTAATGATACAAAAAGGAATAAGAGGTGGAATCAGTACAATATCAAATAGATTAGGAAAATCTAATAATAAGTATATGGATAATTATGATGAAACTAAACCATGCAATTTATCCAATATCTAGATGCTAATAATCTATATGGATGGGCTATGAGTAAACCACTTCCTACACATGGATTTAAATGGATGGATGAAGATGAATTGGAAAATTGGAAATCAGTTCCATGTATACTTGAAGTTGATTTAGATTATCCAGATCATCTTCATGATGAGCATAACGACTATCAACTTGCTCCTAAAAGAGTAAAAGTTGGTAAAGTTGTAAAATTAATTCCAAACTTGAATAATAAGAAAAATTATGTGATACATTATACAAATCTTAAATTATATGAAAGATTAGGACTAAAGATAACAAAAATTCATAGAGGAATAAAATTTGAAGAAAGTGCATGGTTAAGCGAATATATTGAACTTAATACTAATCTAAGGACTAAAGCAACAAATGAATTTGAAAAAGATTTCTTTAAACTCATGAACAATTCAGTCTTTGGAAAAACAATGGAAAACATTGAAAACAGAGTTGATGTAAGATTAATTACAAACAGAGATGAAGCTGTTAAAATAGCATCAAGACCAAACTGCGAAAGTAGGACGATATTTGATGAAAATTTAATAGCGATTCACATGAAAAGAACCAAATTAATGTATAACAAACCGATTTACTTAGGTATGTGTATATTAGATTTGAGCAAAACTCTAATGTATGAATTTCATTACGATTACATAAAGAAAAAATATTCTAATAAGACAAAACTATTATTCACAGATACAGATTCATTAGCATACGAAATAAAAACAGAGGATCTTTATGAAGATTTAAAAAATGGATTTAAAGTTGGATTAAATAAGAAAGTACTTGGAATGTTCAAAGATGAAGCAGCAGGAAAACAAATTGAAGAATTTGTAGGATTAAGATCCAAGTTGTATTCATACAAGATTAACGGAAAAGAAAACAAAAAATGTAAAGGAGTAAAAAAGAATGTTGTTAAGAAATACATAACACACAGCGATTATAAAGATTGTTTACTTAATAGAAAAGAACACATTAGGAAAATGAATATTATAAGATCACATGCACATGAAGTTTTTACAGAAGAGATTA
Organism: Hydra vulgaris; assembly: GCF_038396675.1. Classification (NCBI taxonomy): domain Eukaryota; kingdom Metazoa; phylum Cnidaria; class Hydrozoa; order Anthoathecata; family Hydridae; genus Hydra; species Hydra vulgaris. The sequence goes on along the minus strand of NC_088921.1, from coordinate 6,178,384 downwards.
ACAAAGTAGCATTAAGTTCAGAAGATGATAAAAGAGTCATATTAGGAGATGGAATTCACACATTAGCATATGGACACTATAATCTCATTAATAGGCCAAATATCGTATCCATAACAGTTAGGCAAAAGGCAACAAATTATTTTAAAAAACTTTTTATATAAAGAAAAAAAATTAAAAAAATTGAATGAAAATAAATATTTTTTTCTATATATAAAAATGGATATGGATAACAAGAAATACTATAATGAATATTATGATAAAAATAAATACTTTAATGTACATGGTGATATATCTGAATATGAAGAAATAAATAATGATTCGTGTCTCTATTATAGTTATAATAAGACAACTCAAATTTTAGAATTACGAATAAATTATGGTAATATAAAATTTGAACAATGTTATTGTTTAAAAAATAATGTTAATAAATTAGATTTTTCTTACAAAATATTAAAACAAATCAAGAGTCATATAAATTTACATTTACCTGAACTAAAAGAATTTTTCATTTCACCTGACTATTTAGATTTACTTATTAGTTTATATGGAAGAGAATATTCTTTAAATGTATTCCTTAATGAACCAGAAAATGAAATTGAACGTGAAGTTATAAAAATTTGGAATAAATAATATTTTTTCTATATAAATAATGGTTATGAAAACTTCCCGGGAACTAAAATTTAAATCTTTATGCACTAATGATAAAATTGTAATAGCTATTAATAATTCTGATATAGATTTATTAGATGAAGCAATAGAAGAAGCAAAAAATTTATACGAGAATGAATATGTTGAAGATGACGTAACTATTGACGTCTTATGCATCGAAAACATTGACGAATTTAATTCAATTGATAATTATTGTAATAATGTCATAAATATAATAAAGTTAAGTAAATGAAAATTTAATAAAACATGAGTATTGTTTTATTAAATAACAAAATAATAACACAATTTGACAAGGATAATAAAGAGTTTGAAGGATATTTAAACATTTTAAATGAAAATTTAAAAGATAAAAATTTATTTTCAGTTGAAGGTGTTAAAACCCTCTTAGATAAAAAAGAGGACCTTGAAAACAAAATATTAGAAAAAAAATCATTTATAACTAAAACCAATTGTATTATTGAAAAATTTAATGAAATTCTACAAACAGCCATTCCATTCCATGAAAAAGAAAAATTTAACGCTGAAAAAGCAAAGCTTCAAGAAGAATATTTAAAATTTGCAAATGAAGTAATTTTTTTACGTAAATGGCCAGATTTGAAGATTAATCCAGTTGTTGAACAAATTATAAAATGCAATCAATGTCAAAATGATGATTTTTTAAAGTTTGAAATTGATGATAGTGATAAAAAATTTTGCATTGTGTGTTCATCCCAACAAGATATACTTGAAAATGATATGACTTATAGAGATTATGAAAGAACTAATATTTCTACTAAATTTATATATTCAAGAATAATCCATTTTCAAGAATGCATCAAACAATACAATGGAAAGCAAAATTGTAAAATTCCAAAAGAAGTATTTACAAATTTAAAACAAAAATTTAAAGCATATAACCTTTTAATTGACTCGAAAATAAAAAATGTTAAATATTCAAAAATTACAAAAGAACATATTTTTATTTTTTTAAAACAATTAGGGTATACTAATCATTATGAAAATGCCAATTATATTTATTATGTATTACATGGAAAAAGGATTGATGATATTGGATATTTAGAAGAACAACTGTTAAAAGATTTTAAAGAATTGTCAACTCTATATGATTCAATTTATGGTAAAGATAAACCTAAAGAAATTAAAAGGAAAACTTTTATGAATGTCCAATATATTTTATTTCATTTGCTTAAAAATAGGGGTCATAATTGTAAACTTGAAGATTTTTCAGTATTAAAAACTATTGAAAGGAAAAAATTTCACGATGAAAAATGTTCACATTTATTTAGTATTTTAGGATGGAATTTCACTCCAACATTTTGATTAAAATAAAAAAAAGTATCCTTTTAAAATAAATGGATAATTTTAAAAAGAAATGTATTAACGATTATGAAACTGGCACTTCACAATTGACCAGCAATTGTATTGAAGACATTAACAATTTTAATTCAATTTAAAATTATTGAAATAATATAATAAAATTAAGTAAATAAAGTTATAAATTACAAAAAAAATTTATAACTTACAATAAAAAAAAATATTTTTTTTTTTTATATAAAATAAGAATGCAGGTGAAACGAAGATATAAATTAAAAACTTTATTGAATAGAAAAAATGGTAAAATAACAGTTTTAACAAAATATGCTGATAAATTAACACTTTAAACGAGAACAAAGGATCTAATAAACGCAGTAAAAAAATATTACAAATTTTACAATGCAGAATGTATTGACAATGTAGAATTTAATATCATCTACAGCCAAAAAATTGATAAATATGATCCTTATAAAGGCTACTACAACTTCGTTGAAATCTATATATGAAAAAAAAAATCTAATAATTTTTCATATATAAAATGAACAAATTTATAAATGTTGAAGGAATAATTCTACCAAATGAACCACTTACAAATTTTCAATTGATAGAAGCAGCAAAAAAACTAAAAATAAAAAATTTTAGAGGTGTATTTGTAAGAGACCAATTACCGAAAAATATGAAAAAAAAAGAATGTGAAATATTAAATACAGGAGATTCTAGTACAAACGCATTTCATTGGATTTGCTGGTATAAAGATGGTGATAAAAAATACACTTTTTACTCTTATGCACAACCTCGACCTGCTAAACTTGTTGATTATTTTAAAAATCAGGGCTATTATAATAGTGAAAGAGTTCAATTTGGAGACACCTCATTCTGTGGACACTTGTGTCTTTACGTTTTAATAAAATTAGATGAAGGATATAATTTTCAAGATATTATTAATAAGTTGAATTAAAAAATCTTACATATAAAAAAATGTCTGTTGATATATTCGGAAGAACAACAAATAGTTCAAATTCACAAACAATTGTTAGCGGATTAACAATGTCTTAAGCTAATAACACATTTCTTAGAAGAGATGGATTGAGTAATATGACTGCTAAAATTGATATGAATGGTAACACAATAGAAAATCTACCAAATCCTATACTACCAAATGATGTTGCTACAAAAGATTACGTCGATCATATAGTACCTGCTTCTCATATTGTAAAAATAGTACCTGATTCAAGTTTAACATGTCTTGGATCAAAAAACAATCTCTTCCACCAAGTTCAGGTGACGAGGGAACAGTTTTATATAATATAACATTTAACAATAATAGCAGTGGTATTCTAAGAAAACTATGGCTAGCATTAAATAAAACAGTTTCTACTGCACCAAGTGTTGCAGGTAACGTATTTATTAAAATATACGCAGATGGTAAACTTCGTATAGGAAATCATGCTTATACTACAATTAATGTTGGAATGGATACTATTGGCCTAGCTTGTAGTTTTTAGTGTTCTCCACTTGGTGGGCCATTTTATACTAACTCTTTGCAAGGATGTAATATGCACAATCCTACTCAATTTGGAGGATATTTTACATTTGATATGCCATTTAAACAAACTTTAAAAATTGAACTTTATAACATTACTGGAGCTATTGTCGAATATTGGAGACAACCTTTTGTTACTAGAAATCCATCATTACCACCTTACATCTCAGATCTTAGTTTACGATCTGATGTATTTAGATATACGAATACATCTTATGGTAATGAATATATTTTATTAGAAACTGCAGGATATGGTAGAGGAATCTATCTAAAATATATTAGAATGCATGTTATTGGCGTATCTGGAGCTTGGTGGGAATCAAGAGTACGAATGTATGATGGTAGCATTCCTCCTAAACATACTAACAATGCTATAACACCTTGGACTCCATATAATTATGGTAATTATTCAATATCTGGTGGATATGTAGATGCAAATAATCAGTCTAGTACTAGTATATGTATATTCATGTCATCTGGATTAGAAGATTTTTATCTCACCTCATGGAATAGTGCTAATATTTATTCATTTAATAATGAAGAATCTGGACTATTAGCTCAATTAGACACTAATGGTGTTACAGCACCTTCAATTGCATCTACAACTACTATCTCATTTTATAGACATTTTAAAGATTCAATGCCTGCTGCTGGAGCTGGAAGAAGATTAGTAGTTACATTAAACTCTGGAGATGCACAAGTATCACAATCTGGAAGTTTTCATGTCATTGGTGTAGCTTACTATTACAGTTAAGTTCTCTTAAACAAAAAAAATATTTTTTTTGAAAAATGATATAAATAATTTTCTTGCGTATATAAAATGGAAATGAAAAATGCTAATGAAATATTTATAACTCCTGAAAAATTAAACATTGAAAATTTATTTGTAAAAAAAGTATTTAAAGCTGACAAACCTGCTCCATATCAAAAATTACATCTTGCATATAGATATCCTAATGGAAATAATAGACCTGTTTTAATAAAAACATTACCTTTTTTTTCATATGGTGTTTGTGAAAATAAAGATATGAAAACTAATGAACTTAATGGCTATTCACTTTCTTCAGTATGTTTTGATGAAAAAGAAGGTATAACTGAAAAACAAGAAAAGTTTATTGAAATGATCAAATCTATTGAAGAATTTTGTAGAGAACAAATTGAAATTTATAAAGCTGAAATAAGAAAAGGTGGACGAAAATCTTAACTTAATAGTTCAAATTTAAAAATTTTAAGATATAATACAGATAAACCTAATGCGCCTCCGGTAATATATGGAAAATTATTTACAGAAAAGAAAAAAGATTTAAGAATATCTTCACTATTTTATCGTAAAAATAACAAATCACTTGCTGAAACTTCAGGTCATGATTATATAAATCAAAGATGTAAAGTCGTTGGATGTTTAAAAATTGTAGGTATTTTTATAGGTTCAATGATAGAATCAATACAAATTAAATTATCAGAAGTAGTTGTTCTAAAAAAGATTTCTAATCTTACTAGCATTATGACAGATTTTGATAAAATTTTATAAAAAATTTGATTTTGATAATTATTTATAGATTGAATTGACCCAAAAATAAAAAAAAGATCAAAATTGATAAGAAAAAAATTGAATTTTATCAAAACTATGTAAATTACAATTTGAATTGAACCTGAAATAATATGAAAAAATGTGGATAGTAAAATGGTGGAAACCAAAGGGTGCAAGAACTCTCATTCTATACTACTAATAGCTACACAAAATAATTAATGACAATAAATATTTATCATTTCCTGTTTTAAAAAACTAAAGTAAAACAAATAAAATTTATAAGTAAGTTTTTATGCATCTAAAAGTTAAAAACAAATCTGCATGGCTGCATCAGCTGGCAACCAAGTGCTTGGCAGGCTCAAGAAGGCTTTTCGAGGTCGAAGTTCTGCAGTATGGCGCACACTGTATTTTTCGTACGTTCGCACGCATTTACAATTTTGCAGTACAAGTCATTGTTTTTAGCTCAAGACATAGCCAAACTCGAGCAAGCCACAAAACATATTGCCACCTTAGAACATCTTCCGTATACTCAGAGACGTCTAAGCCTTAACCAGAAAACACTAACTGAACGATGAGTAAAAGAAGACCTTATCGAGCAATATAAAATCATGAGCAAAATCGACAAAGTTAACTTACAGGTCCCACAACTTCAACGAAACATCAAGTCTTGAAAATACAGCCTTTGGCCACAAGGACACACTAAACAACTGAAAGTATAACTTGTTCAAAACTGAGCTAAAAAGAACAACTTCCTCACCAACCGTGTTGTAAAATCATGGAATAATGCAACCGAAAATGCGGTGGAGGCAAAGTACTTGAACAATTTCAAACACGAACTTTCTCTTCTCTGGCATCTTCACTTTAGCTGAAATCGAAAAACTGTATTTTCATAATAGAGAAACCTGGTGTGCCGCGCTTTGTCAACAACTTGTAAATTTTGTTGACCATGAATAAACCAAACTAAAAAAAAATTTAAAGCAATTTTAAGTAGATTTATTGGTAGTTTTTAGCAATCTAAATTTTTTGACTTAAGTAAACAATAAAAAACTCGGAAATTACTATTTTATTTATGTCATAATTGACATGCAAGAAACTTTCGATTTAAAAAATGATTCTAAATCACTATAAATGGGAGCAAAAATAAATATCGTTACTAAACTGCACGTTTATAAAGTTTTATATCAGGAGATTCATCATCACATAACACATTGTCTTATGAATGCTCTTGTTATATATTAAAATATTTATCAATGCAAATCCTACTTCTGATTTATTAGTCACATATTGTGACATTAGTCACATGCGTTATGTAAGCACGGTATTAAATTTAAAGAGTATTGAAAAACGACTGCATCTTTTATTAGCATACGATCGATCCGAATTTTGTAAACAATAAGAAAATCGTAAAGTTTATTCCTTTATAATCGAAATTTTATCCTTTAAAGTTAACGAATCCTTTGTTAGAAAGTAGCCTAGAAACTAAAAAAAATATCATTATTTTCATTTACAAAGATTTTTTTTGTCACTTAAAGCCCCAATATTGAACAGCTCGGAATTAAAAAGTCACCGTTAAAAAAAAAAAAATATATATCATTGATACCTCTCCCACCAAGTCTTAATATTTGTTATTGAATAACTCGGAATTAAAAAGTCACTGGTAAAAAAAAATATATATGCCATTGATACCTCTCCCACCAACCCTTAATATCTGTTATTGAGAACCACGTATCCATCTAGCCTTAGTTTATTATTACTTATCATTTTGTCATTTACGAAAACTTATAAAGTCCCTTTACCCCATACCAACATCATTACCACTTGTATTCAATTACACACTATTACCATCCTTATAACTCAAATGTATTTGACCCAGATATTCGACCCTTTAAACAATCTTGTTTAATTAAACCATAATAATTTATCATCACCTGGTGTACACATTTCACCTTTAGTACCACCTTGTTCATTTACAAAAATTATAAAATTCTTTTACCTCATATACTAACACACCGTTATTACCACCTTTAATACCACCTGTTAATCGAATTACCGATCCCACCCTTTTAATTACCTTGTTCAATGGAACCATTATAATTTATTATACCACCCCACCTTTAACCGCAACCGACTCTAATTATTTATGGTTATAACTGTTGATTTAAAAAAGATTAAAAAAAATAATTAAATATCAATTAGGCCGAACAACAAACGTTATTTAATTGAAAATTTATATTTCGAACAAAATAACTTCGACGAAAAATTCTACAAAACTTTCGAATTTTATTATGTTGACAACAAAATTTTTTTGAAAGAAACAAAGATGGATGAAAACTTAAACATCTAAAAATAATTGACATAAACATAAATTTATATTGTGTAAATCGAAAACAAACATAATTTTAATTTTTTTATTGCAAAATTAAATATCTATAAAATTACATAAAAATAATTACAAAAAACATTAAACGAAAAATTTTCAGGATAACGTTACAAATAATTTGAGAGTTTTAAAACTTCTTAAAAATATTTAAAGTTAAATCATTAAATAAATTATAACAAAAATTTATCTAGTTTTTATTTATCTTAATTATGATTATATATTTCATGAACAATGAAATAAAAATATAATTAACAAAAAACAATAACAAAAATTTCAAAAAGGTTTTGAAAAAATATAATCATATTTGAATTATTACTAATAAAGTTATTTAATAAAAATTATATATATTAATAATACAATAGTTATATAATTATTAAAACTAATAATTATATATATTATAATTATTAATATTATTTGTTAATAATATATTTTGATCCTTTAAATAAAAAATAATCCATTAAATAATTTAGAAAATTAATGAAAAATTTTAAAATATTAAAATTAATTCGTAAATTTTAAAGCATATTTAATTATAAAATAATATATTAAATATTTCATTTATTATTTTATCGGTATTGTTCATATTTTAGTTAAGATAATAAACATTTTTCTGTTAATTATTTTTTTTGTGTTATAAAATTTTTTAATTCATCGAGGTTATGAAAATATTCTCTATGGTATTCGATATACAACCACTTGAGATTCAAACAACGAATCCATTCATAAATCTCTTTAATGAAATCGATGTCGTCGTGAAGGTGAAGATCTAATCCTTCACAAAGATTAATCCACGGAAGAAAATTTTCTTCAAAATCTTTTTTCGTTATTAAATAACTTGAGATGTCTATCAACAGCTCTTCAATGTTATCTTTCGGTTTCCATCTTTCGAATTTAATTGGACAACGAAAGTCGACACAGCGAACATTTGTTGAACATTGAATTATAAGATTTTTTTCTTCATCACTTAAAATATTTTTAGAAACATGTAACCACGGTAACTTTCTTCCAGATTTAATGTAATGGTTTACTAAATAATTTTCATAAGAAGTTTCGTAAGAAGTTTTCCCATCGTGAATCCAAATCTCCCACCACTTCATCTTTTGTTCATCGACGATAAATTTTATTTCATCAGTAAATGATGATTGACTTTCATAAAAACATTCAATGAATAAATGAACGTAATGAGTATAAAGTCGATAATCGCTATTATTTTGACGAGATAATTCAAGTAGACGATCTAAAGAAAAAAAGCAATAATTTAATAAAAATAAATACATAAAACAAATAAATAAAAATTTAAACAATAATCGGAATTAATAACATATGAATAATATATATTATGAAATATAATCAACATAATGATACATATATTTATAAATATAAAATTTATAACATAATTTCATAATAAATTATAATATTTATATATATAATATATTTACATATTACATATAAAAAGTTATAAAAGAATGAAAAATCAATAAAAAATATTATAATTAAATATTATATTACATAATAATATATTACATGATAGTATTTACATTAATATTAAATTATATACGTTTAAATAATAAAATTATATATAAAAAGAAAAAAAAAGAAACTTTTAATTAAACAATTTTTTACTAAAATTGTAAAAAATATTATAATTTTATCAATTTAAACATAATTTTTATCACATTTTTTAAACTTCGTTTAACCGTAAATATAACATATTTAAAATAATGTAAAAAAAAATTCATCATTAATATTAATTAAAAAAAATACTTCCTTATATTCATATTTCTAATAACAACAAATTAAAAAAGTGATTTAAATTTAACCAAGTTATGTAACAAGTCAACAAACAAAACGCATTTCATTTAAACGTTGATTTGAAGTGAAATGAATGTTTTAAATCGAATTTCAAATAAAGAACTTAATATTGAAAATCTCCTTTGTCAATATATCTGAAATAAATTAAGTGAAAAACCATTAAATACTCAAAGAGCTTAAATAAGTGTTTATTCGAATTCGGCGTTGATTGAAATTTTCTTTTTTTAAGAAAGCTCTTTAAAGAACTATTTATATAATTTATAAACTGCATCAAATTTTATAACAAAATTATGATATGATATATTTTTGATACAGTTGCAATAATAAACAACAGTTTTATCGTTAAAGCAGAGCTACAAAGCTATGGTGTCCGGTTTATACGTAGAAGCGCAGAGTGCAAAACCTTTTTTTTATGTTCCTTAGGGGTCCTGCATAAATTACGTCATGATCTCGGAAGGAGGGGGAGGAATTGGTGGTTTTATGAGGACCTGTATGGGATATGTTACTAAAGACTTACGATCTTGTGATAAGAGAGGAGGGCATGGAGCGATGGTAAAAAATGGTCAAAAATAGCATGATGTAATTTATAATGACCCCTTCCAAGAAGTCCTAACGGTCTTATTGTTTAGAAAATCAAGATTTTCAATGTACAAACTGGACATCTGCTGAACGTTTTTTTTTTAATAATAAACTTGTTTATAAAAAACTAGTACGAGAAGCTCCAAAACCTTAAGAAACTTTTAGAGCTAGGTTACTTTTCAATAAGAAACTTTTTTAATAAAGAGTTTAAGGAATATTTCCTAATTTTTCACCTACCTATCGTAACAACATAACAGAAAGTTAAAAAGTATTATTTATGGAGAAAAAAAGTTTAAATGAGTTTTCAACATTTAACAAGTCTAAATTTAAAGTCTAAGTTTAAGTCTAAGTTTAAATTTGCACGCGCAATCAAATTTATGCGATTCAATTGCGTATAAAATAATTATATCATAAGAACAAACTTGAGAAACTTTTTATCTAGCGAATACTAAAAGTTTCTTAAAAGATTTAAAAAATGGTACTCTTTTGATGAAATCTTTCTTGTACTAGCCTGTTTCCATGGTTTTTTACACACACAAAAAACGACGTGTAACTCTAGACCTTGCTACAAAAATATATATATGCTTTTGGAAAGAAAAAAGCAACTAACCAAAATGAGATAAAAATTGATAATTTAATTAATCATTATTATATGTATTTTAAGTATATTTTTATGAATTTTACATATTTAATATATCTCTGTATTCAGAGATCCCAAAGTTAAAAAGGTTATCAGCGTTTTATAAAAACTGCTATAAGCTAAAAAAAAAGTTTCAATTTACTTTCTAGAATGTCACTGTATTATTTAGATGAACTCTTAGATTTAAAAATTTACAAAAAAAAAAAAGTCTGTTAAATATAAAATCGATTAACTTCTCAGTTATGTTGAATAATTGCTTTATTTCGATGTATATATTTAAAAAAATAAGCTGAAGTATAAATCAAACTATTACAATTATTTATGAAATTCCTATGCTTACTTTTTTTAACCTTTTGTTTTTGTATTTTTATAATATAATTTACTTAATAAAAAAAGACATAAGCTTGTTATCAACAACTACATATAATCGTTGTAAGTTATTGCTTTGTAACAATTCAAATTTAGTTTCAAGACATAAACTTGTAAATAAAAACAAATACTAAATTCATATTGAAGTATACTTACGACTTGAAAAGTTTAAGAAGTTTTATTAACAGTGTTAATTAAAAACAATGGTAACAATATGAGATTTTACATATTTAAAAACTCGATCATCAAACTACAAGAAATCCTTTGACAAAGTCGAGGTAAACAAATGAAATTCGAAACAACTGTACTGCTAATAGATATCGTAGTTTATTGTAACTACCACAACCATTAAAAAAAAAGAATGTTTGTGACTTTTCACGATGAAATTTGTTGATCGCATTTTATAAAATGACTATAAATCAAGTTTAAAGCTTGAAAATATGTTAAACTAGTAATTTATACATTTTCATTGCATAACATAAACTAATCATTTTAAAGATTTTTGCTTTAATGAAATAATTTAAAAAAAATTAAAACATTCATTACGTCATTATTGTAATTTAAAGGTCACTAGAAGATAAATAAAATTATTTAATAACAGAAAGAAATTTGTAAATTATTATAAATGACTTTATTAATACCTATTAACAAACAAATAGTGATAAAAAATAACTTACATATAACAAATATCGAAAACATATTTACCTAAATTAAATAAACGTAACGGCAAGACAAATGAAACGACATAAAACATTTTTTTAATTGTTGCTTTTCTGATGTTCAGAATTTTTATCTGTAATTGGGTGTTTAGTGAACATTACGGATGTATAAAAAAAAAACAAATACAAAAAAATACATCCAATTAATATTAAATAAGTGTGTCAAAAAATTACTTTAACGTATTATTTAATGTACGTTGATCATTATTAATACGTTATTTATTAGTCTCTAAGCTCTATCTTTTATTACTTTCAAAAAGAAAAAAAGGAAAAAAATGTTCAGTGATAACTTGAATTTGTTAGTCCTCAAGTTCTTTGGTTTTAGTTGCAGAAATGTAAAATAGTTATGCAATAATTTGGTTTTAATACAAAAACATTCTCTAGCGTACTCTTTTAATCAAAAAAAAAAAATTACGCAAAACAATAGTGGCTATAAAAAAAGCAAATCATCAACTTAATTGTACAAAACATTTATAAAACTGTTATATGACATTTCTACATTAATTGAACCAAAGTTAGCGTATTTATATAAACATTTAAATAAAAAAATTGCCGTTCCCTCATGACATTTTTGAGATTTAACAAATAAGTAAATGTCCATTACTAGGTTAATAAATCAGGTAAAACACACGGAATAAATAAGATTTTATACAGAGTTTTTTGTTTATTTGAATGAATAAAAAGATTTTTTAATGAATTAATTTTAAATAATTAATTTAATGACATAAATACTCAACTCTTTTTACATTGGCGTAATCGCCCCATAAATAATTTAATCAAAATTCTTTTAATTTGAATTTAAAAATAGATTTGTTTTTCTATTTTACAGGACACCGTACATTTTATCATGAACAGCCATTCCACTCATTGCTAGTTATATATTTCTACTGTCACCAAAAATAAGAAATTTATCATAGCGCTATTTTAATGTTAAGTTGCAAATATTCCAATGGTTAGATACACAAGAGGAAGAGCATATGTGTGATATAAACTGTAATTTAGATATATCTTCCAAACCTTTGAACTATGCATAGGTTCGGGAAATGTGGTCTGAGAAAATTTGACAGAAAATGTCAGGTTCAATTAAACGATATCTTGTTTAAATAAATTTTTGAAATCAGATTGAATTAGTGCTTGTATCTAAACAAGCAGAAAAGTCAATCCTTAGAAAGTTTTATTCAGTAGCATAAAATTCTTTATGGAATGACTTAATATGAAGTATTAGTTACGATACTAAACTAATATAATCACCAATGTGTCAAATGTGGGGGGTTTGATGTAAGCTGTTGTAAAATTTAATTTTAGACATAATACTTTTATTTTTTTTTATTTTTATTATATTCATTTTTTTTCAACATTTAATACACAAATATTTTTTAAAACAATGTGATACTGCTTTTATTCTAACAGACTAAGCAAGTGCTTCGCTAGCAGTAGAGTTAAACTATTTGATGAGAGGAGATTTAAACGAGTCAATGACAGTAGATTTAAACTGTTTGCAGAGAGTAGACTTTAACTATTAGACAACAGTAAATTTAAACTATTCGACAACAGTAAATTTAAACTATGCAGAGGTGTGGTTCTATTGCTTATTGGATGTTAATAATAACTTTAAAAATATTGCATTAAAAATATTTGCAAAATATTCCTAAACTGAAGTAATAGTAAGTTGATAAATAATAACTTTATAACTTATATAAAAATCCACAGTTTTGCATGTCACCGTTGACAATATGAAAACATATTATTTAGATTGGTTACTAAGGTAAAAATCCATTAAAATACTCTGTCAAGCAGCTTAGATTTTTATTTCAACAGATTTGTAGTATACACATAAAGTTCTAAAAGTATGTACAAACAGTTTTCGTTGACATTTTTATTGATTTTGATTTTGTTGAGGGCCACTGTGACAGCCATATAAGTTTTAAGTAAAAAGTAAATAAAAAACAATGTCGATTTAAATTTGTTTTAAAAGTTTCTTGTCAACCTACAAAAAAAAGGTTACAAAAGGTTACAAAAAAAACCCCTCAAGTAAATAACTTTAGAATCAATTTATATCAAATCACCTAATGGCTCTGAGGTGGTACCTCAGGCTACCACCTCAGATTTGCTTTAAACTTTGCCTACCCACAGATATTATGAAAAAAACAAAACTCAAAAAGTTCAGCTTGATTGGCCAGTATGTTTAAACGTTAAAATTGGATAAATATTGACCGAAATTGAAAACTTTGGTCAAATTGAGACAAACCGTAACTTTATAAGTAAAAAAGGTCATTTGAAATTTTGTATTGTAATTTTTGACCCAAATAATTCATTTCAAGTGATAATTTTTTTACTACAGCTAATGTCAAAAATCATTAAAATTTACTGTAACTTCCAGAAACTCAAATTTCGACCTGTTCAAAAGATATGATTCAATCATATCTTTCGAACAGGTAGGTCAATCAAGCTAAATTTTTTAGGTTTTTTTTTTTTTAATGTTGGTGGTCAAAATATAAATATTTTGAGTAATATAATATAAATAAAAAGTTATGCAATCATCACTATCATACCCACAAATAATATTAATCTTAATAAAAAACATAAAGTAAAATTATTGTGCTCTCTATCAAGTCACAGAATTACATACTCATATAACATAAATAATATAAGTCAATAGAAATATATTACTAGAAAACATCAATCAATTATATTAATAAAAAAAAAATAATTCTGATTAAGTAACATGGTTATAGATAAATTATTGTGATAGATTTTATGCTCCTCACACTGAATAGCTTAGCTCTAGAACAACTGACACTGTTGTCACTGTTTTTGTGTTTTTCAATCTCCTATTCATAAAGTCAACTATGTGACTCTAATGTACTGTAATGGTACTTCAGCAGATGTTTTTCATCTTAATACTGAAAAATGTGCCTCTCCAACATTCTTTTGGATTCTGGTAGGAATCAAAGATTTCATTTGTACTTGTGCACCTTCTATTTCTAAACGCAACTAATGAAATATTCATCTTTTTTATAAAAACAACTCACTTAAAAACTTTCATTTTTTTCTGCAAATTTTAATTGCAATATTGAGGATATTCTGATACTGATGAATGAAAACACTCTTACCCAACCCTCTGATAACACTCTTACTAAGTTATCATTTTGCAACACTTTTACAAAGTCCTCTACTTTACATCATCTTGGATTCTTCTTTATTGTATGTCTTTACTCTCATAGAAACCATATGCTAAAGAGCTTGTGTCTCTTGTGCTATCTTCTAAAATTTATTCTCGCGTTATTCGTCATTCAATTAAGTCTCATCCTTTTTCTGTGACTGTTCCTAAGTGCTTTAAAAACTCTTATTACTCTAGTTTTTTTTCCTCGAACATCAGTTTTTTGGAATTCTATTCCTTCCTCTTGTTTTCCTGATTTATTTAATTTGCAGTCTTTTAAGTTGTCTACAATCTTTATCTTTTCTCTTCCAGTAACTTCCAACTATAATTAGTGGTTGCTTGCAGCCTTGTTGGCTGGAGCAAAGGTGTGAAATATATATATATATATATATATATATATATATATATATATATATATATATATATATATATATATTAATATATATATATATATATATATATATATACATCCGTAGCAAAGTTACTATTTGCTAAGTTTGCCTCTCATTTATGTGCATACAAAATTATGCGCCTTAATCAAAGTTAATAAATCAAAGTTTATATTTTTAACTTACTTTAATACAAACTTTTCGATAAAATAATTTATTTCGAAAAATAGTACTTTTGGAGCTTCCATTTTCGAAAATTTTAATCAGATATCTGCAATATTTAAATCAGCAACAAGTTTATTTTCAATGGAAATCTTTGCAAGATTGTGCAACCTGTCCTAACCCATTGTTGATCTTAAATAATTTTTGGTAGCGCTAGCTACTGTTAATGATATGGTGAGAAGAACTCTTAATGCAATAGATACTTTTGCGTAATTTTATTCAAATCGTGTGTGTACAAATATTTTATAGCATTTTCAGGATATATATTTTCGGTAAAATGAAAAGAGACGTTAATTCAAAGCTTAGTTCCTTGCCAAAAATATCATTTTTTCCATTTTCAGATTCCATTTTTTTTTTCCAATGCGATGCAATGAAATTTTAAATCATCTTTCTTAACTGTTGAGATCTTTTTAATATCAAATAAAAAGCTAAAAGGTGCAATTGCAGCATAAAATATATCTTCAATTGCAATAGTTCAATAGAATTCAATATTCTATTTATAAAACATTTTGCTTATACTTTTCTTTTGGACTGTTTTTCAAAGTTTTTTTGGACTGCTTTTCAACATACTCTGCTGTGGTTTTTGCAACTGTTTCATTAGTAGTCTTGGCCGCATCTTGCAGTGCTTCATAAATTTTTGGCATTTCAAATTGAAGAGTATTTATAGCGTTGATGTGGCTTTCCTATCTTGTATCACTTAATGGTTTAACTGTTAAAGATTGACACTTTGATTGCAAAATTAACCATCTTTTTATTCATCAATTATATTAGAAAACATAGAAATTTTAGGTGAACATCTCACAGAATCAACAACTACCAAATTTAATGTGTGACTGCAGCATGGAATATAAACTGCTCAGCTGTTTTTTTCAAAAATAAAAGCTTGCTCACCATTTCTAACGCATTTGCACAATTGTCATAGCTCTGACCTCTTATGTTTTTGTCATTGAATTGCGTGGGAGAAATTATGTACGGAGGATTTGACTGACGTAGTTTCCTTGAGAAAATATATATATAGCATAAGCGGTTTTTTTATGAGCAAATTTGAGGTGATTTGTAAAGTATAAATTGAACTCAAAATTTTTGTAAAGTTTTTTAAATGAGTAAAAAGAAAGATTTTAAAATTGTAATGTTGTGCTGCCTGCGAGAAAATTACAGTTTTCCACTGACAAGCTATTTTTTAAATTTTTTAATGAATAAACAGATTTTAAAAGTTTTGGAATTCATTGTGTCCGAAAATTCTTATGGGAGTTTTTTTTCAAACTATGACCTAGAATATCAAAAATTAACCAGTAGACTGGCGAAATATACAACTCAAGACCTAGTGGCTGGTCTTTATCATCAAAAACTGCTTTCAGAAGGATTTCACCTCATCTTTCTGAACTTTTCAATTCATCCATAAGCACTTCACACTATATTTGTCAATTCTTAACCCTTTCTCTCCTGTATGATCCTCCTGTAACCCTTTCCCTCCTGTAAACAATCACATGTACCCCTCTTCTAAACTGTGATAGCAAATTTTACGTCACAAATATATTAAAAGATTTAAATGTACTTTGCAGCATTTTAAAAATTTATCCTTATGAAAATAAAGCAATACGCATAAACGTAAGAAGTGTCAGTAAATACTTCAACAAACCAATCACTTAATTAAGTCATAATAAAGTTGTAATACTAAAATAATTTTTTGAAGTTGCTCTTTGTCTTGCAGAATAACTGTTATCGATTTGATAACATTGATGTTATGAAAAATCACTCAGGAAGAGTGCGACCAGTTTTTAAAAGTTTTCTTTGTTAATTATTTTTAATGAATGAGTTTAATACTTCTGCAATTCTTTTGTTATGTAACACTATCTCTTAATTACCTAGCAATACCATCATCACCAAGTTCTCTAAACCTATCATTCACTAATAGTCGTGGTCTTCGAAGTAACTTTTCTTTTGTTGAGTCTTATCTGTTGCAAAATTCACCTGACATACTTGCTCTTAGTGACACTAATTTGAGTTCAGCTGTTTCATCTTGTGATTATAACGTTGATGGTTATCTTCCTTTAATTCGTAATGACTCCAATAGTCACATGTTTGGCCCGGTCATTTACATTTGCAAGAATTCACTCATTTGTTGGAAAGTCAGCCAATATCATTGTTATTGGTGACTTTAATGCTCATCACACTAAATGGCTTGGCTCTAGTTTCAGTGACTCTACTGGCGTTAAAGCCCTCAACTTTTGCCTTTTTCAATCCCTAACTCAAAGAGTCAACTTTCCAACTTGCTTTCCAGACAAACTGAATCATTTACCTTAACTACTCGACTTATGCATTGTTTCTGATCCTAGTCAATGCTCAGTTTCTCCACATTCACCATTATGTGCTTCTGATCACGGTTTGATCTCTCTAAAACTCTTATCTCATCTTCTTCATCATCATCTGAATCAACCTATCATCGTACCTTTTATAACTACCTTAAAGCTGACTGGGGCTCTTTCTGTGATTTTCTAAGTTATAGCCCTTGGGTAGAAATCTTTTGTCTTCCTGCTGACAAATGTGCTTCTTACATAACGTCATGGATTAAGGCTGGCATGGAATCTTTTGTTCCCTCTCGATGATTCCAGGTCAAGCCTCACTCTTCTCGATGGTTTTCCTCATATTGTGCTGCTGCTATTGCCAATCAAAACCATTACTTCCGTATCTAACAGCAAAACAATTCTTAAGAAAACAGACATCTGTTTATTACTGCTAAAAACCATTGTGAAAAAGGATTTGTCTAACACCGAGCCTGCTATTCTCAGGTCACGAGAATAGCGGGCTCGGATTTCATCTCAAAAATTAGGCTCTCGTGACTTCTGTAGAATCTTCAACAGTATCAATAATAAGGGCAAATCTATTATTCTAATTCTCTTGTATTTTTCAGACTTTGTCACCTCTCCTAAAGATAAAGCCGAATAGTATGCTAAGAACTTTTCACCAATATCATCTCTTGATTCCACTAGATGCGTTCTACCTGATTTTTCCAAAAAACAGGTTGATCCATTGCTTGACATTCGTATCACTCCAGCTTTAGTATCTAAAGTGATTTCCTGCTTAGACTGCTTTACAGCTTGTGGTCCATACAACATACCTGTTATAGTCTTGCAGAAGTGTTCTCCATAGCTGTTGTCTATACTTTTAAAACTTTTTAACTAGTGCTTATCAGAGTCTTGTTTTCCAGCCTGCTGGAAAGCGGCATCTGTTATCCTATTTAATCGCATCTGTTATCCTATTTAATCTGTTATCCTATTTAATCGCATCTGTTATCCTATTTAATCTGTTATCCTATTTAATTGCATCTGTTATAAATATTTTAATCGTAAGGATAATATGCGTAAAAGTTAGTATAAAATGTTTTTCAGAATTTTTTAAAATTGATATTGTTTAAGGTGGAATAAAGGTATTTTAGGATATAGTTTTTTGGACTCATTCAAAATGCATACAAAGCTCCTGTTCCATTCACAGACGCACTGTTTTTAGTAGGGTAGGAATGTAATAGTCTACTTTCTGTGAACAAGTTTGTGATAAGATATGGTAAGTTTTTATTTAAGGAGTCGAAAACAAAAAGAAAATTAGCATACTTTACTATTTTGGACTTTGATGTATCAGATTTAATTGGTTGGAAGTTTATTATTCTAATGGATTGACTCTGAGACTATAGCAACTTCTTAATGCGATAGTTTCCAACTTGACCCCAAACTTGACAATAATATCTAAGATGAGATAAGAATAACGCATAGTAAATATTCTTAAGTGTAACTTTATTGACATAATGACAAATTATTGAAAGCATACCGTTAGCTCGAGAGTTTCTTGCTTGGTTCATTAATGTGAAAGTTCCATGTAAGATTACAATCAATTAATACACCAAGATATTTAACAACTTTTGAAGGATATAGCCATTTATTATTAATTTTGATTTTTTTTCAACATTTTCACAGAGAAAATTTTTTCTCGAAGAAAATTAATTCAGTTTTTTTTCGGTGTTGAGACATAATAGTTTAGCATTTAACCAGTGAACTATACCTTTTAGATCCGAATTAACATTCTTACATAAATAAAGATATGATTTGTTGATGTGCAAAAGATTTTGCAAGACAGCAAACAGATGAACTGAGGAGAAGTGAACAAAGTTGATTAGGTTGTTAACGTAGATTAAAAATAAAAGAGGACCTAGAACAGAACCTTGAGGAACACCACGTAAAACTGATTTAGTACTAGAATTGAAACCATTAATACTTACAAATTGTTTTTGATCTGAAAGATAATTCCATAATGTTTTAATTTAGAAATCAAAATACTATGGGCAGTATTGAACATATAACAGTATTGAAAGCTGTTTGTAAATCGATAAAAACACCACAAACGAAATATCAACCAGTATCAAGTGCTTTCCTAATTTTTTCCGTTATACTTATTAATGCATGGCAAGTAGAATATTTTTATCGAAAACCAACTAGAAAATCACTTAAACAATTGAATGAGTTTAGAAAAGAGTACACTTTAGAAAAGAGTACACTCTAGTTTCTTAAGAAACTTAATAATGTTAATAATTAAACTTAATAATAAAAGAGAATAGTTAGTGCATGAAAGTTTAGAGCCATTTTATTGTACAACTGCCTCTTGCTTAGATGTGCTTTATTTTTAAAAATTTTTTTGATTTAGATACATAAGTGACAAAGTTTTTATATATATTGATGCACTATAAGAAAATATTATATCCTGATGTGATATGTGAATTTTATTGTTTTCAAATTTATATAAATAGTTATAAACACAATACTACAGGTGGTATAGTCATGACATTTGCAACTCTAAAAATTTGGTGATAATCAATGAACCATTCAAGCAACTGCTACTTTAGCATTATTAATCACATAAAAACATCACTCTGACAAAAAATGTGCCTCATTCATTTATTCAGATATTCCTTCATCTGATACCCTAGGACTATACAGCTTTGAGCTACCTGTTCTTCTACCCCTAAGGATCAGTCATCTTCAAAAGAAAGCAGCAAGTCTAACAGCAAAGGGGACATTGGAGGTACAAGCTATAGTTTAACAGGTGAAGTTGAGTAGTAGAGGTCATAATGTAGACAGTTTATTCTGGAGACTCAAAGACATGTTGCTTCACAAAAAAAAAAACTGGTCAACCATTCTGCTGGCTCCTTCTGTGCATCTCAGGGAGGACAAGACTAGTGCCAAGATGTTGATGGCTACCTTGATATATGATAACTAGAGGTAATCAAAAACCTGAAAATGGCATTATTCTACTAGACCTTCAAGGCTTTCAAACTAATTCTTGATATCATTCGCATCACAACAAAAAGGTAAGAAATAGATACAATGAAGTAAGTTCTCTGTGGGAAACAGCAATGTGGAAGCTGCTGATAGAACTCCAGAAAACACTGCCAATACTGAAAATCAATGCACATATTCATAAAAATCTTTTCCAGAACTTGTCTGAGGCTAAGGTTAGAGCTTATATCTTAGCCGAACCACAGATAAAAAAAATCATAGAATCAAGATAATTATACGGCTGAAAACTCTGTGGAAAACAGTTTATCCCAGAAAATCGAAGCCATGTTGCTTCACAATGAAAACAACTACCTTTCTGTTCTGATGGTTCATTCTACAAATCTCAAGGAGGACAAAACTTATGTCAAGAAGTTATTGAGTGCCTTGATGTATAACAACTACAGAGGTCATCAAAGGTTTAAAATTAGCATCATTTTACTGGCCCTTCAAGCTTATTGTATAATTTTCTAATTTCTTTTATCTCTGGGACAGTAAGGACACTACCACAGAAAAAGCTCGTTAGAAACTAAGTTTGTTGAGGGTAAGAGCAAAGTTTAGTGGGAGCAGCTGATAAAACCCAAGAAAAAACTATCACCACTGCAATTCAGGTTTCATCAAAATCTTTTTCAGAAGATGAGGCTAAGCAACAAAGCAACTTCGTTGAACCAAAAATCAAGAAATCATAGACAATGATGCCCTGAAAGAGTAATTGTATATATGATAAGCTCAATTATAGGTAAATACAATTTTAAAATACAATCCTCTAGGCCATAAGGCCAAGGTGACAACTAGAGTTAATGAGAATTCTCTTTTTTATAAATTGTTACAACACTATATCAACCCTATAGTTTCAAAACATAAATCTAAAAGAAACACACAAAATGTCACTAATATAAGGTAAAAGGAGATTCAAATGTCAAAGTCCATTCATCTCAATAAAATTAAAAAACAACAAGGAAGCCTATTCAGAAGGGCAAGGAAAGAGCTTATAGCAAATTTATATTAGATGTCATTATCAAGGACAGTATATCAAATGCATTATGGAGAAATACATTTAGTGACTACTTCGTGAAACTTAATATCATTTTCTTAAGTTGAGTTTCTTAACTCTCCAGAGGGGTTGGTAAACTCTTGAAAATCTATTTATTTCTGAAGCTTATTTCAAATGATTTTTTACTATCTTTGTCTATTTATTATGCAATTGTTGTTTATTATTAGATAAAATAAATGAAAATATGAAACTTTTCTTGTACTGTTTCATTAAAAACAAATTACAGTAATTTCATAAAAGCAAAGTTTAGGCTCAATAAAGTCAGTTTTCAGTCTTTAGACGTGAGCAATTGAAATGAATCCTGACTAGCAAGTCATTTGGAGTACCACAAGGCTTGGCACTCTACTACACAACTCTATATACTTTAAATCAATGATTTGCCATATCACATTGCCAGCCATGTTGAACGCTACATAGACGATAACAAGATCATTTGGCTTCATTAAGTTTGCAGACGGCGCACTCAGCATAACTACCCTAAATAAGTAATTAGCGAAAAGCTATATCAGCAGCAAAAAACTATACGATATATGAAAAACCAGTAACTGAAGCATTTGCTTAAAACATAATTTTTATTGATTTTTAAAGACACAATTGTTGTTTGTCAACATTTTTTGTAAAACTAATTAAACATTTTTAAGAAAATTATGTTCAAAGATTTAAATTTATAATAAAAAAATGCTATCATATAAATAAAAACAATATATATAATAAACTTTTATAATTTTTTATTTTTTATTTTATAAATCTTTATTTAAAATTGATTAGCATTACAAGTAATGAATTGTACAATTTTATCTGTCCTTTAATATCAATAGTTTGCTAAGTATACAGGGGAGGAATATTATTTATGCATCGAAAAGGCAGTAGAGCTTCCAATATTGCATGGGAGGTAGAGGTCACTGACATCACTAAGGATTCGGAGGTATTTTTGAATAAAAGTTTTCTGGTAAGTAGTTGTTTTTGCGGTGTTAAGAGCATACGGGAATCTATTAGGGTTTCTGCTGTTGGTTTGAGTTAATTTAGTAGTTATAGGATGGCATGGGTCTGCAGGGATCTTTTTGAGTGTATTAATACAGATTCTGTCAAGTAACTCTTCAATGTCAAAAATAATATAAATTAAATGTGTTTAATTTAAATATTCTTTAGAAACAATTAGTTACTTAATTTAAAACTGTTTCATGTTATGATGAAAAGCAATGTTTTATTCATGAAATAAAAAAAAAAGCTTTATTCATGCTTTCCTTTATACTCCTTTATTTGAGAAAATATTTTAAAGATATAATACACACAGATATAACCTTGTGTCAAACAACTTAGTATTTTTAAAATATTTTCCAAAAAACTATAACTAACAACTATAAATTAAGAAAAACACAGAAAAATTCAGAAAAATAGTAATAACCTGAAAAGTTGGCCTAAAATCTAAAACAACTATAATGTATAGCAACATAGGTTGGGTTAAATAAAATTGACATTTTTAATTTCTTGTAATTGGGACGCTAAAAACAGAAAAATTTATTTAAAAAATTATTAAAGTATTAGTAAAAATTTTTTTTTATTAATATTATTTAAAATGGCCACAAAACAACAACAAGTGTGTCATACAATTTTGTATGCTCAAGTGGAATTTCCTAAATTGCCTCTCAAATCAAAAATAAAAACTGTTGGATGTTCTAAAGGCATTATAAACTTTAAATAAGTATTTGACGCTTAATACAACAAATAGAAGCATGACAGCTGAAACAATTTAACCTTAACAAATAACTGAAGATGAATGTTTTGCCAAAAATAAGGGCAAATCCTAACATTTTTGAGCAAGATAATTATTTATTTGTTTATTTTTAAACACCTTCGCTTCCAACAAGGCATCAGGCAGCCACTAATTAAAGTTGAAAGTTACTAAAAGAAAAAAGATGAAAATTATAGAGCAAGATAACGATTGACAGACGACTTAAAAGATTGCAAATTGAATGAATCAGGAAAGCAAGATGAAGGAAGCGAATTCCAAAGAGCTGATGTTCAAGGAAAAAAACTAGACAATTAAGCGTTTTTGGAGCACTTAGGAACAGTCACAGAAAAAGGATGACACTTGATTGAATGATGAGTAACACGAGAATGAAATTTAGTAGATGGCACAAGAGACGCTAGCTCTTTAGAGCAGTGCCCATTACAGTATTTGTAGAAAAAGAGAAAGAGAAGCAACATTAGGATGGTGTGAAAAAGGTTGGAGGTTGGCTGCAGAAGCAGGTCCAACGATGTTTACAATGCGTTTTTGCACCTTGTCTAAAAGAAAAAGGGCATCATTAGAAGAACCACCCTAGATATGGCAACAGTATTCCATACAAGGCCGGATTTGAGATTTATAGATATAGAAAATAGAATCCGAAGTAAGAAAGTGACGAGCTCGATAAAGAGATGCAACCTTAGCAGATGCTAATTTTGCAACTGATTTGATATATGGTTTCCAAGAAAGATTGGAAGTAAGAGTTAATCCTAGAAGATGAAGAGTAGGTGACTCATCGAGTACATCACCGTTCATAAATATATTAAGATCCAAACTATTGCGATAACGATTAGCTAAAAAAATTTTTTTTGTCTAGTTTTGTCTGAATTAAAGTTCACCAGCCACTGAGCCCCATGCTGTAGCAGAAGTGAGATCCTTTTCAAGCTCAAATACCCCCTCCAAACAATCAGAGAGTGTTGGTCCCTTATCATGACAAGAATAAATTGTAGTATCATCAGCAAACAATGCCACCTTAGATGTGAGATATCTGGAAGATTGTTAATTTAAATTAAAAAGTGTATAGGGCCAAGGAGAAAACCTTGAGGAACCCTTGAAGTTACAGAATAAGAAGAAGAGTGCTGTCCATCGAGGACAACTTTTATACTACGATTGGAAAGGATTCAATAATCTTAAAGATGTTGCCGAATACACCATAAGAAGAAAGTTTATGGAGAAGACCAGCATGCCAAACTTTATCAAAAGCTTTTGAAATGTCAAGAGCGATGGCCTTCTTTATCCATCTTTATCTAATGCACGATAAAACCTATCAGTTATTACTGTTAGCAAATCAGCTGTAAAACAAGAAGATTAAAATCCATATTGATGGTCAGAAAGTAAGTTATTAGATTCAAGATAAGAAATTAAGTGTTTTTAATTAAAGACTCAAAAACCTTGCTTATGATAGGAAGAAGACTTATGGGACGGTAGTTAGACAAATCAGATCGCTCTCCAGAATTTTTGAAGATAGGGAAAACAGATGCCGCTTTCCAGCAGGCTGGAAAACAAGACTCTGATAAGCACTTAATGAATAGTTTTGAGAGTATAGACGACAGCTCCGGAGAACACTTCTGCAGGACAATAACAGGTATGTTGTCCGGGCCACAAGCTGTAAAAGAGTCTAGGCAGGAAATCACTTTAGATACAGAAGCTGGAGTGATATGAATGTCAAGCAATGGATCAACCAGTTTATTGGCAATATAAGGTAGAACGCAACTAGTGGAATCATATCGATGGATGTGTGATTTCTACCCAAGGGCCATCACGAAGAAAATGACGGAAAGAATCCCAGTCAGCTTTACTGTAGTTGTAAGAGGTTCAATAATAGGAGGATTCAGGTGATAAAGAAGAATGAGATATTAGCTTTAAAGAGATCAAACTGTGATCAGAAGCATCTAAGGGGGAATGTGGAGAAACTGAGCACTGACTAGGATCAGAAACAAGACTTAAGTCGAGTAGAGAAGGTAAATGATTTGGGTTGTCAGGAAAGCGAGTTGGAAAGTTGACCATTTGAGTTAGGGATTGAGAAAGGCAAAAATTGTGGGCTTTAATGCCTGCCAAATCACTGACACTAGAGCCAAGCCATTCAGAGTGGTGAGCATTAAAGTCACCGAAAACAACTATATTAGCTGATGGAAAAAGAGAGAGGGCTTGGTCAATATGATCAGAAATAACATCAAAAAGAGTGCAATCTTGAGATGAAGGAGAGCGATATAGAACAAAGAGAAAGGCAATAGAGTGAAGTGGTGCTAACTGAAAGCACATGAAAGAATAGTCTGTGGATTCAAACCTAGTTTCACGACAAATGGGTGAATTCTTACAAATGTAAATACCCAGGCCAAGCATGTGACTATTGGAGTCTTTACGAATTAAAGGAAGATAACCATCAACATTAAGATCACAAGATGAGACTGCCAAACTCAAATTAGTCTCACAACGAGCAAGTATGTCTGGTGAACTTTGCAAGAGACAAGACTCAACAGAAAAAAAGTTACTTCAAAGACCACGAATATTAGTGAATGATAGGTTTAGAGAACTTGGTGATGATAATGGTTTTTTGTGTTTTATAGTTTTTGTGACTTTATTCATTTTTAAATTAGATTGAAGAACTTGACTCAAAGCATAGATAGTACTCAGAACACTGTTTAATAGCCCAAGCAATTGCCTCATTACTACTAATAAACCCTAAGCGTAACAAAGGGCTCCAAATGTGGCCTCTGTAATGCACACCAAAAGTACAAACAGAGACACCATCCATTCGCAACATGGCACTGTTAATACTTTGATATTTTTCAGCTGCTGATGGAATCAGCCTCTCTGAGAGCTACCACAGAGTTCGGAAAACCTGACTACCAGCCAGCCTCAGAACCATAAAACTGAGTTTTAGAGCTGTACCCTCATTAGGAGATAATAGAATGAGTTGCCTAGTCATAAAAACAGAGACACAAGCAAAACCCATGCATTGAGTCAAGAAGATCTAGCATTCAACATCCTAAACTGGAAACAATGTATTAAAAATACATCTGCGCCAGTCTAATAGATCAAGAAGGGGCCTAATAGATGAAGATTTGGCCCCTAAATGCAAAACTAGCAGACAAATGGTCTGGACTATCAAGAAAAAGCATAAAATCAAGTCCTTCAAGAAGCCACAGATCACAACGCTGAGGAAAATTTAGTGGCAAAAAGTCGTGCAGGAAAATTATACAAATTATTGTGTAGAAAAAAAAAAGTATAATCATGGATGATAAAACTTATGTGAAATTAAATTTCCCAACGATTCCAAGACATCATTTTTATATGGGAGTTTCCAGGAAAATGGCAAAGGCTAAATTTTAATATTTACTTCATAAACTAAAAAATTTCCAAAATAAATTATGGTTTGGCAAGCCAGATGTCAATATGGATTGAAAACACAAAGTTTTGTCACTTATTCCACAATAAAAATTGAAACTTATTAAATACTAGCTTTGTAGCTTAACCTCATCATCTAAAACTTCTGAATTCTCTGTAAAATAATCTTGTGTGGACATTTTCAAGCATAAGAATAAACATCAAATATATTAAAAATAAATATATTTATTATTAAATATATTATATTTATTTATTTGTAAATATATTTGATCAATTTATTAAATATATTTGATCAAGAATTTTTCAAGATTCAATTCAAAGGTCAATTTCAAGAATTTTTCAAGATTTAAACTTTTTTCCAGTAAGGATAAATTCATGTCGCTAGATCAACATATGCATCATAGGGCAAACCCTATGTTACATGTTCAAGAACAAGACTTTTTGTAGTTTTTAATTTAAAGGTTCATAATAAGGTAAAACAGATATAACAAATTTATATTAACCACTGCATATTATTAGTGGTAAATATTGTATTTTGTAGTTTTTAATTTAAACGTTCATAATAAGGTAAAACAGTTATAACAAATTTATATTAACCACTGCATATTATTAGTGGTAAATATAACTTAGTCACAATCAATACAAATTGGTAATTTATGGGTCAACCATAATTTACACAATGCAATTTTCAACTTTTGACACCACTTCCCTTGTCACAACATTGTAACTCCACAGTAACAAGTCCCAGTTGAGTGAATAAAAAAAACAACAACTAACCTCTTCCCCCCTCATCACATCTCTTTCCCCCAGAGTGTTATGTAATTTATAGACAACCCCCTAACCACTATACATTATAAGGAGAGAGTGGTCTGAACAGGTTTTATGTCATTGACACAATTTAGAATTGAACCGACCACAAAAAATAAATTAGTAGGATCTGAAAAATACTTTGAGGTTTAAAACATAAAAGACTCCCTCCGTCCGGAAATATGGTATATATTTTAGCAATTTTTGTTGTCCGGAAATATGGTATACATTTGCGAAAAAATAAAATAAATCAAAAAATGTACATGACAAATATATTATATTAACTTTATTTGAAACATCTTAATTAAATAAGAATGATTTTTTTCACTCGAAATTTGATTTGGCTTTATTGTACGCTTCTTTGGAGCATACATATTTTTCTAGTAGTCCACCTTCATGACGAAGTTTTTCTTTACTTAAATGAAGTATTTTATAGCAATTTCCCCCACCTGCTAAAATAATTAACTCCATATATGCTTTCAATGTTATAAAAACGTTATCGAGAGTATTTCCTTCTAAGTGATGAATTGCAGCGGTATTAATTTTATTTGTCTCAAGAAACACTGATGTTTGAGCGTTAAGTTTTTAATTAAGAATGATATTGCTTACGTCAATTATTTCAGGTTATAATGTCATGAATATTTACTGTAACAATGTAATGACAGTTGCAATTTACTTTTATAATCACGATAATCTACAATTTTTGTTGAAATGTATACCATATTAGAAGAGAAAGAGAAACAACATTACAACATTGTGATAATGGTTGGAAAAGGTGGCCAGTGGTCCTTGAAATCCTGGAAAAGTTGAAATGTATTGAAATGTACTATAATTCCGGACGGGGGGAGTAATTTATTTTTTATAAATTCATTTTTAGTGGACTTGAAATATTTTACAATTTGTTTTTTACTAAAAATTTTGTATTTAAATGACTTATATTAAACTGAATTATATTTTAAATAAGAATAACAATTGCAGAAACAGGATCATCATGATCACCCTGCTACTGGTACCATGTAACCAAGTACTACCTGTCCCATGTCCTGCTGTCTTTTAGGGTGTATTTATTAAAGCAAAGGTTAAGAGAAATATACTCCAACTTAAACATTCCCTTGTCTTGGAGTAAAAACTAGAGATAGTGTTTCGATAAAAATACTCATTTTGGGCAGGTGTTAACTGCATCCAGCTAAAATTTCTCTGCCTTGGGGTTCTTGGTTGAGTAAAGGCTAGAAATGGTCTCAATAAAAATACGTATTATATGCAGATCCAGCTACTTAACTTCATCCAGTTATTGTCTTGTAGAAGGCCTCCGAGGCAAAGACTATAAAGATAAATAGAATGATTCTATTGGTGAGCCCTTCTTTATCTATTAGGTTGGCTTGGATGTAAACATGTGTTACAATGTTTCCCCTCTTTGATTGTGACTCTTCCTGCTAACTCTTAATGAAGATACAGCTCTAAAACTCAGCTTAATGGCTCTGAGGCTGGCTGTTAATACAGTTTCCCAAACTCTGTCATAGCTCTCAGAGAGGCTGATTCCATCTACAGCTGTAAAATATCAGAATATTAACAGTGCCATGTTGTGTATGGATAGTGCCTCTGTTAATGCTTTTGGTGTACATTAACTAGGCCACATAAGGAGAGCTAAGTCATAACTTTGGGTTTTTTAGCAGGACTAACAAAGTGCTCAATGCTCTTGCTCTATCTATGAATGAGTCAAGTTGCATTAATGGATACAATCCTTTGATTTGCAAAGACTCCAATCATTGCATGCTTGAGTCAGGAATATACTTACCTATCAATTCAACAACTTGATAAGTATTAGGTTAGAAACCTCTGATCATTCTTTTATTTGCTTCCACTTAACACCTTTTCACTGTAACACCTTTTTCTTGGTTCTTTAACGCTCTCTAACTTTTCAAGACTTTTTTATGATTATAGCTATTAAATGTAATTTCTTATAGAATTGTCTTTTATCTTTATCCCTCTGCCAATATTGTTGTTATTGTTTACTTTAATGGTCATCAAACTAAATGGCATGACTCTAACACCACTAACAACCTTGCTGGCACAACACCCCGTAACTTCTTCATTTCTCAATCTCTCACTCAGATAGGTAACTTTGTGACTCTTCTTCCAGAAAACCCTAATTATTTACCTTTACTCCTTGATTTCTATTTTTTCTCTAACCCTAGCCTGTGTTCAGTGCCTCCATTTTTGGTTTTCAAAATTTGAATAATTTCTTATGTACCTAAGAAAAGTCATATTGCTATCAGCATTTTATAGTAAAATTCTTAATAACCAAAATGAAAATTCACATATTATTCTGGATTACAACAAATATATTGGTTGCAAAAGGAACAATCCAATCAACTTTAAATTGAGATTTCTATAAAACTACAAATGCTTTTTATTTCTTTTATTTTTTTAATTAAACGTTACTTCCTTTTCTATAATTGTGTTGAACTTTTGTTGACAAATAGCCTAAAGAATTTGACCTCTTGCCAAACAGCCCATATAGCCCCTTAAAAGTTGAAACTCTAATTGATGTAAACACATTTAATGTTAACAAAATTAAAATAAAATTGCAAAGGGAGGAAGTTTATGTTTAATGGTGAAAAGTAAAAAAAAAAAAAAAAGATTTTATGAAGAAAAATAAATCAAAAAACATTTTGGTAATAAAAGTTTAAAAGATAAGTATATAAACAAGAATAAAGTATTTAAATAAAAATAAATAATAAAAAAAAATAAATAATAAAAAAGAAGTAACATCTACCACCATATTTTATGAAAAAAGAAAACAAATTACTTTAATTAATTTTGTACATTGATTATGTCATGATATACACAAATGTTGTATTTATTTTTTTGCATTTTTCTCTGTCAAATTTATATAACTAGGGGCTTTCGACGTGATTTCTTGATGGAGGCCTTTTTGTTGTTGTTTTGTTATCGTCTCAAAATTTTATGAAAAAAGAAAACAAACTATTTTAATTAATTTGGACATTGTTTATGTCATGTATTTGTGTATATAAAAAATGTTCGATCTCTCTTTTTTTTTTCATTTTTCTGAGCTTTACTCCTTTATATTTTTATTCTGATTCCAACTTTTTTTAAGAATAATGTTCCCATTACTTCTTTTTTTATGACTTGTATTAATGTAGTTTACTTTATCGTATATTGTAATATAGACTTTAATATTGTATGTAGTAGTGTATGTTTTTTATTTTTAAGTTTGCCTTTAATTTTGCTTTTTTTAAAAGTAAAAATAATAACAACAAAAAAAGTAATTTAGACATAAATAATAGTAGTAATTATATAAAATTAAACTGTAATAATATAGTTAATATAACAACAACAATAATGATAGTAATAAAAATAATAATTATAGATAATAGAAATGAAAAACATTAACTATATTTAAAAACAAAAAAGTTGAATAAACTAGTTTTAAAGGTTGAGAATGAAATGAGAGCTTTTAGTTCAAAAGAAAGGTTGTTCCAAGTTTTAATGCTTTGATATTTTATAGATTTATGCCCGTAATTAAAAGAGCGGTGTTTAGAGACAGACAGGTTTAAATAACTATCGGAACAAAGGTGATAACGAGTGTTGGCACTTTTGGAATATAAATTGATGAAAGTTAAAGGTAGGTTATTGTATTGGTGGCTCCAGACAAATTGACAGTTTAAAAGTTGAGTACAGTCTCATAGTTTTAATACTTTAGAAGTTAGGTTGAGCACATTAGGATTTAAAATAATATTTGGAAATAAATAATCTTTAAAGCTTTGTTTTGGAGGTGGTATAACCTAATAAGAGCTTGTTGATGGGACTACCCCCATACTTGGCATGCATATCTTAGATGTGAGCCAAAAATAGCATGGTATATGTTTGAGAATATCTCAAGATTAACATAATAGCAAATTTTGGCCGACATGTCATTAGATTTACTTTGTTTCATTGTTAAGTCTTTACAGTGGGATAAAAAGGAAAGATTTGAATCAATTTTTTACCTAGATATTTAATTGAGTTCAACAGGTTCAAATTTTTTACTAAACCTAAAGTTCAATCTATAGATTTTTTGTTTTATTTGAATTAAAGATAATGAGTTCAGTTTTATTAGAGTTGACAAAAAGTTTGTTGGAGTAAAGCCACTGAACTAGATTGGCAAGATCATGGTTTATGTGTTTGTTAATTTTTTATTTAATTAACTAGCATTAGATTAGTATCATCAGCAAAGTGGTAAACAGTAGCAAACTTAATGGATGTATGAAGATCATTTATATAAAGAAGGAAAAGCAGTGGTCCCAATACTAAACCCCCAGGAACAGTATTGGAACATTTTACAAGGGTAGATTTTGAATCATTGATAGAAACAAATTAGTTCTTTTGTTTAAATATGTAGCAAACCATTCAAGGGGTACACCTCTGATCCCATAATATTCTAATTTTTTCAACAAAATTGAATGATTTACTGTAGATGCTTTCTGCAAATTGACAAATACACCACATGCAAAATATTTATCAACAATTGCTTTTCTAATCAATTCAGTCATTTCAATGAGGGCATGAGTTGTGAAGTGATTGGCTCGAAATCCATACTGATGGATGTAAAAGCATTTAAAATTTTCAAGGAAAGCATAAAGCCTATTAACCATGGCCTTCTCAAAGAGTTTAACTAAATTAGAAAGCATCTACTTAGAAAATTAGAAAATAAATGAGTTATTTATAACAGTACAGAGAGGTTTCGAAATAGCGTGTAGGACTAGTTTAAGGAGGAATGTAGGTACGCTATTAGGACCAATACTTTTTTCAGTTTTGAGCATGTTTGTAATGAGACCTGATATTTCATTTCCAGTTACAGGAATAATAAAAAACGATTTAGCATTTGGAATATTAAGAAAGTCACTAAATACCTGTTTAGGGGGTATGGCTTTGCTAAACAGTTAGTTATGTATAGTGCTAAAAAAAATATTAAATATATTAGATACGGCAGTGTGATCAGTGATAGGATTTTCATTCAATTTATGTTTAAAAAATGCATTGTGTGTAGAAGGTCTAATATTAATGATTACTTTTATTCCCTTCCAGGTGTTTTTAATACTGTTCAGATTATTATTAAAATATTTAAAAAAGAATGTTTTTTTGCTAAATTTTAATAAATTGGAAATTTTGGTTCCATAAAATTTAAATTTTGCAAATAATTCATTTTTCTTCGAAATATTTTTTGATTTTTTAAACTTTTTATAAAGTTTGTTTTTAACTGAGATAGATTTAAGTATTCTATTCGTTATCCAAGGTTTTGATTTCAGTTTAATTTGTTGGTTGGTTAGTATTTTGTAAGGAGCATGCTGGTCTTAGATTTCATCAAATGTTTTTAAAATGAAATTCATGGATTTATTAACATCAACTTTTTTAATGGAGAGTTCCCACTTGATATCAGAAATTTCTTAAATAAATATACTTTTATTTAATTTTTTGAAGCATCGTCTGAAAGTTTTTACTTTTTTGGGGTGGTTGGGTTTGTCATGAATGCAAATAAATTGTGCTATGTAGTCTAAAATCGAAATCGTAAGGTTACTTGAGAATTGATCAGTTAAATGAAAATTCGTGAATAGGTTATCATATATGTTATATGACTGTTATTGATGTAGCTGTTATGTGTGATGGTAAAATTACAGAAGGACTTAGTGAGTAAGATGTTAAAGAATCAAGATATGTAGAAACAAGGTTAGAACCATTGTGACTTAATAGATCCATATTAAAATCACCTATTAGAAAGATCTTCTTTTTTTTTGTTACTTTAATTTCTAAGTAGAAGAGTTAAGTAGGAAGAAGTAAATTCATGTTGATTCATTAAAGGATGACAATAAATGCAGCCATTTATTATATTTGATTTACAAGGTTTTGCAATTTCAACAAAAATAGACTCTAAATATTTAGAAGAGTAAATCATAAGATCATTGCAAACTACATTGTTTAAATTTGAGCGTAAGTATAAAAGTGCTCCACCTTTATTAGCCTCAGTAGGACAATCCTCAATATTAAATTGAGGATTGTCCTACTGAATTGAGTACTACTGAGCAATGTTAAGTTGAATATATAGTTCTGAATTGGGAAGCATAGTTTTATTGAGATCAATAACATCATAGTATTTGCAATTAACAGAACTGAGAAATTTATTTAGATCTTTTAAGATATTTTTAAAATTACTTGGAGTCTCAAAGAGTTTAATGAACTAGTAGATATATACCTGTATAACAATGTTGACTTAAGCTCCAAGTTGGAAATCGAGCTAAAGGCCACCTTAGATAAACAGCTACGACAATACAAACCTGACTAGTCATTCAAAAGAAGATAATAAGAGTGTGCATCAATATGGTTACATATGGCATGGAACAATGAAATACAAAGATCACATTAGATTGGTCTTTAATTATCAGTTATATTTTTATGACATGTGTTGCAAAATAGAGATAAAAAAAAAAAAAAAAGCTAAATAAAAGACTAAATTTGAAAACTTAAAACTTGGGTAACCGTTGGCGTGAAAAAACGAAAATTATTTTCATAACAATATAAAGAAATTAGAACAATGATAGAAAAAAGTGATTAACACTAAAGGTAACTAAAAGATAACGGTTAAAAAATTAAACAATCAAAATAATTAAACTTTGACAAACCACGAACTAATATTAAAAGTAACTCTGACAACAAAAAATATTAAATGTAAAAAAACTAATAATACAAAAATAACATACAATATTAATAATATATAATAAAAATAATACAACTACTGTTAACTGCTACAAATAATAATATTATTATCAAAGACACTAAAACAATAATAAAATAATAACAAATATTTTTATATAATATTAAAAAATATAATATTAAAAATATATGAAATAAATAAAAAAAATAGGTATCAAATGAGGACTAAAAATAAATACAATTAAAAATAAATAATATAATGCAAGAAAACAAATAATAATATAATGACTGAAAAATAATAACTAGGGTAGGGTGGGGTAATATGGGTCTAAGGAGTAATCTGGAACTAATTCATATTTATTTGTTATATTGATAATGGCTTTAGGTATAAAGTTGAAATGTTTACCACGTTGTTATAACATATTAGGCTGATTAATTTTAAAATATAACCTAGCTATGCTGTTAAAAATGGCACTTTTTTAGCTAAAATGCTAGATACATAAACAAAGTCATTATTTTCTCCGTTTTTAATCTTCAGAGAAAATATATTCAAATAAAGCGTAAACGTATGAAAAATGGTTCTTTTGAAAGTAAACTTTCTATATTTTAAGGATAGTATATCTGTAAGACACTAACACACATGGTTTGTTTAAAATTTGAAATATAATCAGGTGGCGTAAAGTGGGTCTATGTACGTAAAATGATATGTAATTATATTATCAAAGTTGTTGTTAGTAACATAAACCTTTTAGTTTTATCAGACCTAACTATTTTGGTGTTAATAATTCTTTAGAACACTTATTAAACACTTATGTTTGAAGTTTATATCTTTGAAGCTTATATTAAGAAACATGTGTATTTATTTGTATGAAACAATACCTAGGTCAAATAAAGTATTATATTTGACCTTTATGGTGTTAAAATATTTTTTTGGTGATATGTTATGATTTATGCTAATTTATTTCACTAAAAGTTTAACAGATTATTCATAAATATTACTTTAGAAAGTATTTAAAAAATGCCAAGATTTTATAATAAAAAAATAAAAATTATATTTCATCTAATAATTCATCTTTAAAAAAATTTGATTTAAAAAATGCCAAGATTTTATAATAAAAAAATAAAAATTATAATTCATCTAATAATTCATCTATTAGGCTATAACAAAAAAAATTAAAATTAGGCTGCCGCCTAATTCATCTAATAATTCATATATTAATTCATCTAATAATTCATCTATTAGGCTGGTGAAATGTAAATTGCAATTCATCTATTAGGCTAGATTGCAAAATCTGCAAATCAAAAAAATTATAATTCATCTAATAATTCATCTATTAGGTTTCAGAGTTATAGAGTTGGGAGAGGGTTATAACCACAAGTAGCCTCCTCATCTGTAGTGGTCTTCTTAGCCTTGGGGAGGTGAATTTAAAAAAAAAAATCAAGTACAATGCTGATAGTTTGGAAAGAGCAATTATGTTAGTATGTGAGCAAAAAAAATACTATTTATCATTCTGCTAAAGAATGTTCTGTTCCTAAAAAAATATTGAGACGAAGAATAAAACAACAAGAATTTAATGCAAACAAACGTGAAGGTCAAAAAAGTGTGCTGAGTGGTAATGATGAAACTATGATTGTAGCTGCAGCGCAAAGATATGGTCTTTCATTAGATTCTCTTGACATTTGTAATCTAGTTGCTCAATTTTGCATAACGATAAGGAGGAAAACTCCTTTTAAAAATGGAAATCCTAGGAAAGATTGGATAATTTCTTTTAAGAAGCGTCATGTTGATAAACTTCGATTATGCAAACCTGAAGTACTTACATTTTCAAGAGCTAAAAGTTTAACACATGAAGTAGTAGATAAATTTTTTACTATTTTATCTGATGTGATTCATAATAATAACATTGTACAAAGTAGTATATACAATCTTGATGAGACTGGGCTTTTTACAAATCACTTAACAAAGAGAGTGTTTGTACATCCAAAAAGCAAAGATGCTTATGAACTGGCTGCTTCTTCTGGTAAAGCTATGTACTCTGTGCTGTTCTGTGTGTCTGCAGATGGAAGATATCTTCCACCATTTGTTGTTTTTAAGGGAGAAGGCTATCTGTATTTTAAACGGGTAGAAAATGGACCACCAGGATGTGCTTTTGGGGCAACAGCAAGTGGATGGATGCAAGACTTTCTGTTTGAAAACTGGTATTTTACTTGAATTTTATAATTTTCATTTTTTTCTTTTAACTTTTTCTTTCCCTTTTTTTATTAATGTATTTACACTGAATAGCCTTTGTTGCTCTAGAAGACGGTACAAATGATTCAATAGAAGTAAATACATTCTTTGTTTATGTTTGTCGAGCACTTCATACCATTTGTTGACCAAGATCAAAAACCATAAGATCAAAAACCTTTATGATGGTCATGGCAGTCATTTAACATATGGTACTATAAAAGCGGACATGGACAACCATATCCAAGTTATTGTTGTTGAGAAACAAAACAAAAAAATATTGATACGACAGCTTTTACAGGATTATTGAAACAATTTTGTCAGACACTCTCTCCAGCAAATGCTATAGCAGGATTTCGTGGTACAGGTATCTCACCATTAAGTAAAGAAAAGATGGAAAAAAGAATAACAGGTATTGACTTTCTCAATCAATCACCTGAACGTTATAGCTCTAAATCTCCAAGATTACAAACACCAGGATCAGCTATGCGAGAAGCTTTAAGGTCAATCATATGCCCTAATGCATCTGCAGAAACAGCAGCAATAATTAAGCAACAAAAACAAAAAGAAAGAACAAAAAAAAAAAAAAAAAAAAAAAAGTGCTTATATAAGAAAAAAAAGTGCTCATTTAAGAAAAAAAAAAAGCTCATACTAAAAGAAAAAATGCTCATACAAAAAAAAATGTGCTCATATAAAAAAAAGTTACGAAAAGCAAAACAGTAGTGGGTCAAATCATTATATTTCAACCAATGGCCTGTGGCTCACCATCTTTGATTTTCCTGATTTTTACATATTGTTATGTGCATCATGTAGATAGATTAAATTTGAAATTTCAGACTTCCAAGTACAACGGTTCGGAAATTATAGCCTTACAAACATGACACAGTGGCCCCCCTCGATTCACAAATGGTCAAAACAGACTACGTTAGAGCTGTATAACTTTTTTCTCACTTTCAACAAGTGTCTCATTTTTTCTAGAACTATTTTCTGGATAGTTCTCTCTTTAAAAAAGTGGTTCTTATTAACTTGTGTTAAATTAGAAAAAAATTATGACCTCCTTAACTTTGGAAAAAATTATAAAATTGCTAAAATATGCCAAAATGAAACTAACTGTAGCATTATTCTGTTCATCCACAAGTCTTTACAGATAGCTTTTCTGATTAGCTACTGCTGTCTGCAATAAACGGGCAAAATATAGGCAGCTTGTTGCAGTTTAGAACTTAAATATATATCTAAAAGCAAAATGTCCACTCACCTAAAAAGTCCAATTTTCAGCAATTTTGAGATGTTTGTAAATTTTTCTAACACTTTGTTTTGATCTAAGATTAACAGCGTATAAGACCATAAGACCTAACTATCTGAAAATGCAAACATTATAAACTTGTCAAATCCACACCAAAAATGCCAGCATTTTTAAATCACCCTATTTTTCAATCATCAACGGTTGTATGTGTTACTAGAAACCAGTGCCCCTCTAATCTGACAACTGGCCTATGTAAAGGGTGCAACT
This sequence comes from Hydra vulgaris, assembly GCF_038396675.1. Classification (NCBI taxonomy): domain Eukaryota; kingdom Metazoa; phylum Cnidaria; class Hydrozoa; order Anthoathecata; family Hydridae; genus Hydra; species Hydra vulgaris. The sequence continues at coordinate 6,140,296 of NC_088921.1, read as the reverse complement.
AATTATAAGTCATTTCTTAATAAAAAGAAAGATATAATTGGTTGTCCTCTCCTTGATCTGGTCTTTATATTAGATAGGGGCACAAATAAAGGGGGCAGTAACTTTTTAGAGACCTTCATTATGGTTCAAATAAAAGTCTCTAAATTAATTTAGATATTTAGGTACTTAATACCTAAATATCTAAATTAATTTTAAAATGAACCGATTATTTCTTTAAATTCTATTTTATTATAGGTAATCAGTGGTGTTTATGTGGTCTGGATCCCTTCTCCCCCCCCCCCTCACTAAGGGGAGGGCGAGAGGGGGAGGGGGTTTGGGGTGGCACCAATCAAGTTCAATTAACTTTTAGTAATTTAATCAACTTTTGTTAATTCCTTTTTAAGACCATTACATTGTATATTTGCTGGAGGATCTCGCACACATTTTTGATAGTTACTATGAAAATTTGAATCTTATGGTAAAAGCATGAAAAAATGCAATAAAGATCTAATGGCCTTAACTGTATCTTCATTAGAAAATGAATTATGTATGTTTCATGCTAGAAAATGAATGCTTATACCTTTGTAAGTTGGTTGCCCTTCTTTCCCTTTTCATTGGTGCCACCCCAAACCCCCTCCCCCTCTCGCCCTCCCCTTAGTGAGTGTGTGGGGGGGGGGGGAAGGGTCCAGACCACATAAACACCACTGATTACCTATAATAAAATAGAATTTAAAGAAATAATGATTTCATTTTGAAATTAATTTAGATATTTAGGTATTAAGTACCTAAATATCTAAATTAATTTAGAGACCTTTATTTGAACCATAATGAAGGTCTCTAAAAAATTACTGCCCCCTTTATTTGTGCCCCTATCTAATATAAAGACCAGATCAAGAAGAGGACAACCAACCATATCTTTCCTTTTATTAAAAAATGACTTATAATTAGTTGCACCCTTTACATAGGCCAGTTGTCAGATTAGAGGGGCACTGGTTTCTAGTAACACATACAACCGTTGATGATTGAAAAATAGGGTGATTTAAAAATGCTGGCATTTTTGGTGTGGATTTGACAAGTTTATAATGTTTGCATTTTCAGATAGTTAGGTCTAATGGTCTTATATACTGCTAATCTTAGATCAAAACAAAGTGTTAGAAAAATTTACAAGCATCTCAAAATGACTGAAAATTGGACTTTTTAGGCGAGTGAACATTTTGCTTTTAGATATATTTAAGCTCTAAACTGCAACAAGCTGCCTATATTTTGCCTGTATATTGTAGACAGTAGTAGCTAATCAGAAAAGCTATCTGTAAAGACTTGTGGATGAACAGAATAATGCTACAGTTAGTTTCATTTTGGCATATTTTTGCAATTTTATGATTATTTACAAAGTTGAGGAGGTCATAATTTTTTTTTAATTTAACACAAGTTAATAAAAACCACTTTTTTAAAGAGAGAACTATCCAGAAAATAGTTCTAGAAAAAATGAGACACTTGTTGAAAGTGAGAAAAAAGTTATACAGCTCTAAAGTAGTCTGTTTTGACCATTTGTGAATCGAGGGGGGCCACTGTGTCATGTTTGTAAGGCTATAATTTCCGAACCGTTGTACTTGGAAGTCTGAAATTTCAAATTTAATCTATCTACATGATGCACATAACAATATGTAAAAATCAGGAAATTCAGAGATGGTGCCCCACAATGTTTTCTTTAAATGGTTGAAATATAATGATTTGATACTAGTAGCAAAATTAAGTTTTAACTTCATAAATACTGACTAAAAAACTATAAAAAAACTGAAGAAAAACAATAGAGTTTTTGATTTTTGTATCCTTTGATTTGCAAAACTGTTGTTGTTTGTTACTGATGACTGATTTTTAATGTTGTGTACAAGCAAAATGTGGAGAACTCCTTACAAATGAAAAAGTTAAACGACAGTTACTTGAGGAACAAAAAGTCAGAGAGGAAAAAAACCAAGTAAAAAAAAATAAACAAAAAAAACTATTACCTCTACTGAAGTACCAAAGAAATACCCAAAAAGATCTAAGAAGTGCCCAAAATAGCACGAATGTTACCATAAAAGTGTAGTGATCAAAAAAATAGTTATTTTTATAAAATACTTTATTAAAACATGATTTCTGTTTTAAATCATCATTTTTTTACTTTTATTTGACCGAGTTTTTAATTTTTATTGTTGTGCCGTGTATGTATGCACTTTCTTTTTCAATAAAAATAACTTAAGACTACTTTTTAAAGTAAAACCTTGTATATATGCTATGAAAAAGGTGCGTACATATAGAATGTATGTCAGATTTTTCATAAGCAGCACTATTTTAAACCAGAACTACCAATATTTATGTAGTCTAACATTGTGGGACTACATAAAATGTAATGTGGGTCTATATAGGCATCTTCAAATAAAGGCTCCCAAGACTTATTGATAGTATTTTAAGTAATAATTTTTTGTTGAATTTGTTTAGTAGGATGTCCAATTATGATTTTAAGACATCTCTTGTCAGAAAGCTGATATATAAACATTAAATTATATCGTAAAGAAAAAATAAAAATTATAAAAAAAAAACTTCTCTACTAATGCTCTTTCTTCTTTATTTTTAATTCTTCTTAATTCTTTTTATTTGCTTATTTCACTTTATTTTGTTCTTTTGTGTATTTATTTATTTTTTATATTTAAGTTTATGAAGTGTTCATTTTTATTTTTTTCCTTTAATTTGAATGATTTTTTGCTTTAAGTTAATTTAGATGATCGTTGATGAATTATTTTTGCCTATAAAATAGATGATAATTATTTTTGTAAATAGTTTTGTTTTTTCTTTATATTTATCTCCACTTTTCTCTTTTACCGTTATAAAAATGCACCTGCAATTGCCAAGATGTTACAAGGAATAAAAAGCATAAATGGTTTTAAAGAAATCTCAATTTAAAGTTGACTGGATTTTACTGTGCCTGTGATTAAAGGTGGAGTTGAAACATTATACCAGGTTGTCAGATGTTACTCGTGTAGGCAAAAGGGTAACCAATCACCATTTACACTGTTTTTTACGTTGAAGCATACAACACTTAGATTTTATTCTTGTAAACTCACCTAATTTACAAAAAAAGGGACTCACATGGAAGACTTTTTGATGATCCCTTTCAATGAAAGGGATCATCAAAAAGTCTACTTAAAAAATAAAATGCAAATAACAACCTTCACGTAATAGTTGCAATAGTAATATTTGCCAAATAATTCCAAAAAACTATCTATATAATCTATATAATCAAGCAATTTCAGAGAGGCACAAAAAAGATTCTTATTGTTGTAATATCTTTAACATTATTGAATCCTTCCTTTCCAATCGTAGTATAAAAGTTGTCCTCGATGGACAGCACTCTTCTTCTTATTCTGTAACTTCAGGGGTTGCTCAAGGTTCTATCCTTGGCCCTATACTCTTTTTAATTTAAATTAACGATCATCCAGATATTTTCACGTTTAAAGTGGCATTATTTGCTGATGATACTACCATTTATTCTTGTCATGATAAGAAGCCAACACTCTCTGATTGCTTGGAGGGGGCATTTGAGCTTGAAAAAGATCTCACTTCGCTAAAGCATGGGGCTCACAGTGGCTGCTAATAAGTGGCTCAGATAAAACTCTTTTCAGCCAATCGTTATCACAATAATTTAGATCAAATGTGTTGCAAAATTAGCATCTGCTAAGGTTGCATCTCTTTATCGAGCTTGACACTTTCTTACTTCGAATTCTATTTTCTATCTCTATAAATCTCAAATCCGTCCTTGTAAGAATACTGTTGCCATATCTGGGGCGGATATTCTAGTGATGCCCTTTCTCTTTTAGACAAGGTGCAAAAACGCATTGTAAACATAGTTGGGCCAACTCTTTCAGCCAACCTCCAACCATTATCACATTGTTGCAACATTGCTTCTCTTTCTCTTTTTTACAAATACTATAATGGGCACTGCTCTAAAGAGCTAGCATCTCTTGTGCCATCTACAAAATTCATTATCGTGTTATTCATCATTCAAATAAGTCTCATCCTTTTTCTGTCACTGTTCCTAAGTGCTTCAAAAACTCTTATTTGTCCAGTTTTTTCCCTCGAACATCAGGTGTTTGGAATTTGCTTCCTTCATCTTGCTTTCCTGATATATATAATTTGCTATCCTTTAAGTTGTCTGTCAATCGTTATCTTGCTCTACAATTTTCATCTTTTCTCTTCCAGTAACTTCCAACACTAAGAGTGGTTGCTTGCAGCCTTGTTGGAAGCGAAGATGTTTAAAAAAAAAAAAAAACACACAATTGAATTTGAAAAGTTTTAATATTTCTGCATAAAAATATTTTAGGTTGGGGTAGTTTAATACCCCAACTTTTTTTTCCTGTCCTTTTAGGGCTAAAAGTTGAATATTTTGATATTTTTTTTATAACTATACTTTTATTAAAAAGATTCCCTAGAGTAGAAGTTAAAAAAGTCATTAAAAAAAATTCATTTCTATATAATTATATCATTTTATAATTTTTTTCAGATAGAAAATCTATATATATATATATATATATATATATATATATATATATATATATATATATATATATATATATAAGAACTGTATTTTAATTCTGTTGAACAAAGTTAACTTCAATACACATTAATGATAGAATATAGACTATAATCAATTTAATGTTATAACAAATTTTTGTTACAAATTTATCTCTTCACTTAAATTTAAAAACATATTTTTAGGCTGAAAGCAGATATTATTAAGGTGAAAACAAATAGAAGAAATTTTTATAATTAAAGCTTTTTTAAAAATTATTTTTAATAAAACAAAATATATTTTTTATTGTAAATACAACTCTCTCTAAAAGCTATAGCTTCAAAATACAAACTAAGGAAACTCAAACAAAGCCTCTGCAAAGACAAATTGAGCATGATACTACCAAGACACAGTGAGGGCTTGGTCATAATGTTTTTTTTTTAAACAAGATTAAAACAACTAATTTGTTTGTTTTGTTTTTAATATCATGTTTATAAGTAAAATCAAAATAAGGCATCACTTGATAAATGAATATAACAAATTTGTGTTATTCAATCAAGTAATTCTTAAGAGAGATTTTAGAAGTTTTGAAGTCACCAATGATAATTACCATTGAAAACCAATGATCACTTACATGAGCAACTGACAAAGTAAATAAAACTAATGATTGTAACATTATTAAAGGAATCTTAGCTAACATGATACTAAATTTAACTTACAGTATTCTTTTACAATTTAGTAAAGTCATATCAACAATAATCACTGAAATATCTGTCTCTAAATCATCTGAAACATCCATCACCATTTCTAACATAATTTTAAGGCAAACAAAGGATACTTAATCCTGGTTGTTAATGTTAAATAAAACATAGAATTACCTTTCTTAGCAGAAAATTTTGTAGAGCTTACTGGTGAATTTGAAGTTTCTAAATGATACATAAAAAAATGGTGTATATTTATTCAAAAGATCATGAAAAAAATAATGACATTGATTTATAGTATTTTTTACCGCAACCTAATTAAATATTAAAATAAAATTTAAATATTTTAATGTCATGAAAGTCACAATCACAACAAATAATCACGGGAAAAAACAAAATCATTTCTGTTGTACTTTTAAAACAAACAAAGTATATAATTTCATCATTTCTATTGTACTATAAAAACAAACAAAACTGGAAATAAATTCAGGAGAAACAAACTAAAATCCCATATTTTTATGTCAGAGTTTGGTGTCTTAAGGCACTTGATTAAGTAAAGGTTAGAGATGCACAGTGAGCCTAGAAGGAAAAGTTTTCGAAATTGGATCATAACTAATGATCAAGATGATCAACTAATGATCTAGAAAATTCATTGAGGACTTTTTAGAAAGATATTTTTTTGCTTGTTATAGGAAAATTTAAATTTTTAATATTAAACTAAACTTGTGGACTGGGTTCAAGTTACCATATTTGGTCATTTTTGATAAATACTCAAAGTTAAATTTTTTTTAGATAACAATTAAAAAAGTAATTTATTAGACTTAATGAAAAGAAAAATCAAAAATTTAAATAACTTCGGGGTCTGGTTTCTACTGTTCTATTGATAAGAAGTTTAGTATTTAAAAACAAGTATTCTGTCAAATTTGGATTTAAAATAATGTTAGTATAATAAAATTATAAGGAAAGAGTTCTAATGATTCGAACTTGCAACATATATTTGACAATAAAAAGATAAAATAGTAAAAAATGTTAATAACTTTATAATTAATCATAAATAAGGTTTTCAAACATATCATCAAAATATCTCTTTGGTTTTGAAAACATACGCTCATGAGATCTGCTTGTATGGTCAAATCAACCACAATCTTGTCATAGCTTTGGAGGATGCAAATGGATAATTAACTTAATTTGACAGTTTTGTCAGTTTTAATAAATAGTGTGAATAAATCTATTTCTATGATGTATTTTACATTTTTATTTCCCTCCATTAAATTTATTTTTTATTTTACCTCTGCTGAAACAAACACAAAATCATATCAAGTAAACAAATTAAAAGATAAAAATTTTCATATTTGTAACCAAAAACAAAATATTTACATATTTTAGGAAAAAATAATAATCACTGTTCAACATTTTTAAATTAAGTAAATTAATGAAAGTACTAACTTGCCTCAGTTCCCCTTAAAATATTTGAAGAGAAGAAATGTTAAATATTTTTAAAATATATGACACAATAGAGGCAAGTTAGAACTTTTTAAAAAGTCTAAGATTTAATCTGATTTTTTGTAAAATAAAATAACACATTTGTAATTTATTTATTTAAAAATCTATCCCATATCAAATCAAAAACAACTTTTACATAAGTGGTTTATCAATTTTCATTTCGGTAAATTTATTTTGAATGGAAACTAACGAAAATTACTAAATTCATCAACTTCATCAACTTCAAAATTACATATTATCACTTAGAAATTAGCTAGAAACATAATTTTTTTTTAACTTAATCACAAATTTATCTGAGTTTCTGAATAAATAATTTTTATAGACTTTCACAAACAAATATTTTTTGTCTATTTCCACCTCTGGACCCACTGTGAGAGGGTGTCACGACAAAATAACTTATTTTCGGCAGATGTTAACTGCACCCAGCTAAAAATCCCCTGCCTATAGGCTCTTGGTTAAGTATAGGCTAAAGAGAGTGTCTCGATAAATTTATATATATTGGGCAAATGTTAACTGCATGTTGTTAGTTGTGAAGATGTTAACAGCTACTGTCTTGTAAAACAAACAATCCTAAGCAAAGACATCAGTAATAAGTAAAATAATTCTATTGACGAGCCTCAAACTCCTTTTTCCACAGTTCGGGAAGCCTGACTACCAGCCGGTTTCGGAACAATAAAAACTTACTTTAAGAGCTTTACCATCATTAGGAGATAATAGATTGAGTTGCTATAAAGTAGTCATAAAAACAGAGACACAAGCAAAACCCATGCATTGATTAAAGAAGATCCAGCATTCGACATTCAACAACTAGAAACAACCTATTATAAATACATCTGCACCAGCCAAACAAATGAAGAAGGGGAGCAAAGCTGGCCAACAGATAGAATCTGTTTACCCTTTAAACTGAACACAAGATAGGATCAGAGACAAATCTTAAATCAAGGAGAGAAGATATTAAAGTCACCAATAAAAACAATATTATAAGAGTAGTAAAGAGAAAGGGTCCTATCATCAAATAAGCAAATAAGCAAATGAAAAACTAACTTCATTATATTTTCGTTTTAAACATTAAAGTTATTTCATTATTTTTTTCATTTTAAATATTTCAAATAATTTAACTATTTTTTCATTTTGAAAATTTCAAAATTATTTCATACTTTGTCCTTTTATGCAATTTAAATTATTTCATTACTATTTTCATTTAAGATTTTACTTTAATTTTAACTTCATTGTATGAAGTATTTTTATGTTATGAAAGGAAATAGAGGGCTAACATCCTATGGGGAACATAGAGTATGGATCTGAAATAGGGATAAGAACAAATCCCTTGTTTTATTGGAGAGTTGCCTCATATAGAAGATGCTCAGAAAGGATTAGAAAACATTTAATGACAATTTGTACTTTGTTAACCTAATTTTAGTTTTTATTGCATATTTTTTGCAAATATATTTTTTTCAGTATATTATTTTGTTATTTTGTATAAATTAATTATAAATAAAATACAACTTTTTCGTAAATAACAATGTAAGTAATGTTAAAAAAGGAAAAAAAGTCTACATGTCATTTTGCTGACTGCATCTAAAAAAAGTTTTCGATCTGCCAACTAATGGCGTAAATATACATTTAATGAGGAATGGGGAAAAGGGTGTGTCACATCCCACACACCTCTCACTTTGCACTGACCTTGTATAAATGCATAAACAATATATACTATTTTTTGTATATATTAATTTGTTCCACTTTTTTCTTTTTGTTTTACAAACATATTCTCCTGATTAAAAATCTTTATTATTTTTGAATAAAATTTACCTAATTCACTTCATTTTTTTTTAATTCATACTTTTGTATATATAGAATTTATATTATAGAATATGTATAATAGAATATGCATTATAATAATACTAACTTTGTGTTTAATTTTTGTGTTTCAGCTGCAAATAATAAAGTATATTCTTATTTTATGACTAATAACATTAATGGAAATTGAAAAGTCATAACTAGAAAAAGACATTAGCGCTTATATATCGAGTGATTTGAAATGGGCCAAACAAGTAAAATATGCAGCCAGTAAATCAAACAGTATGCTCTCACTACTAAATAATACATTCAAGTACAAGGATAAAGATCTAATAAAAACACTGTATTGTACGTATGCTAGACCAAATTTAGATTTTTCGATTTAAGCATGGAGTTCATATTATACAAAAGATATTAATGAACTAGAAAAAGTTCAACAAAGTGCACCCAAAATGATACCGGAACTAAGACATTTTGAGTACGAAATAAGATTAGAAATTTTGGATATGACAACATTAGAGACTCGGCGGCTAAGAGGTGACTTGATCCAGCAATTCAAGATATTTAAAGGTTTTAAAAAGATTGATATTAAACAAAATCAAGCAATGAACTCTATTTGCTCATCAGGTCCAGCATCTAACATTTGAGGAGCTAAACACTGATTGAAACCTGAATTGGTTAGAAATTGTATGAAAAGACAATATGTTTTCAGCAATAGAGTCGTTGATGGATGGAATAGTCTACCAGCAAAAGTTGTTCAATCAATTACACTTAACAACTTTAAATCAAACTTGCAATCGGTCGATTTAAAAGCAATAGCAAACAAGAGGAAAATCAAGAAAGCTTGTTATTAACGCTCTTTTATTTAAAACTGAACAGTAATTAATATATACCAGCAGTCATAGATATTGGCTTTTTTATAAAAGTTTATAACTGAAACTTATCAATATCATATAAAAAATTAATATTTTAATTACTTAGTTAATTATACGTATTTGATTCATAAAACATAACACGGCCATAAAAGGTTTCTGAAGTTATGTAGCATACCTGCTACACGGGGCGCTAAAGGGTTAAATATATTTATTATGCCGCGTTTCGTAAGTTTTTTTCCATTAAGAACTGGGTTTAAGGTTACTGGCGCTTTATCTCATCAGCATTAACTATTATTATTATTATTATTATTATTATTATAAAGTTTAATTTAAATATAAAATTAAAAAAAATTTATAATTGATGAATGACAAATTTTAATTAGGATAGGTGAATGCAAATTTTTTAACATTAGTTTCTAAATATTAACAATTATAATTTTTAATAGTATATATATTATTATAATATATATATTTTTATATATATTATAAATTTTTAAATATTATTATTAATAATTATAATAGTAGTGGTAACTTAAGTTAAAACAATAAAAAATATTTCAACATTTTAACTTCTGTCAGATTTTATATTTTAACTTCTGTACATTTTAACTTCTGTCAAATTTAAGGATTCAGTTTTCAATTTTAATAATAATTTATTAGATAATTTTGAGGTTAACAAATAATTGAAAAACTATGGTTGCATGCTATTTTTAACAATAAACCAAGCAGACAAATAGTTTCTCACTTAAAGGGAACTATTTTATCGATCTAGAACTAAATGTTTCTAAAGAGTTTTTTTTGTCATAAATAGGGATTCATATAACAGTTTTCTATTTAAAAAATTGTGCATTCTACATCTTAACTTAACTTGTTAATTATAGAATAAATTAATTTATTCTATAATTAACAATTTTTTTTTAATTTTTCTTGAAATAACTTGTTATTATAACATTAGTTATTATAACTTATATATATTTTTTATAATATTCTACTATTATAACTTTTTTCTTTTTGAATAAGTAAACACTATAGCAACCATAAAAAGCCACTTGAAAAGTCACTGAAAATCTTCAGAAGACAATGGAATTAAACATAGTAACAGAAGGCAACAGAATTAACATATTAACAGAAGGCAAAAGAATTAACCATATTAACCATAATAAGAAGTGAGTAGAAACAAAAAACTTTAAAAAACTTCTTAGTACAAAAGACTCTTAAAGATGTTTTCCTATAAAATGGACTTTTCACTGCACACATTAGTTACCATCACATTATATCACTTTGGTCACATTACTTCACTGTTAGGTCACTTCTTTTTGCCAAAAAAGATTTTAGATTTAAGCACATAGTATACAAGCGCTGATCCGATGCGAATTATAGAGTAACTGAATAAACATGTACATTTGTGTTCAGAATGGCAATAATATTTTAAGCACCGTAACCATATCCAGCAAGTGAGCCTAATATATGCCGGTGTATCTTTTAAAATATCTTTTAAAGCTATAGCTCCAAAGCATAAACTCAAAAAATTCAAACAACATTCTCTGCACAGGTAAACAAACTAAGGAAGGTACTACCAAGGACATTTGGGTCAATTCTTGTCTAATCAATCCAAAAAAAATATTCTCAGAATCATGACATCTCAGATTTTGATGATTTTTGAAATACAAGCTTAAATTAATGAAAGAAAACTTCACTAAAATTTTAATGTCTGACTCCTTAAAGTTTCAGAGATATCAATACTCAGTCCCAATCTCCTTTTTGATTGTTTTTATTAGCGCCAATTATTGTTTAGGGTAATTTTATAACACAACTAGCTTTAACATAAGAAATACTTGCTTAAATATTACTAAAAATTTGTACCAATCTATTTTTTAGGAAGAGGAACTAAAAATGATGGCTAAAACACTAAAAAATTTAAAGCTTCTAAATCAATTTTAAAATGGTGTAATACTTTTTTAATGTCACCTACAAAAAAAGTTTATCTTAAGATGCCTAAAAGATATGATTCTGAAATTTTTTCCTAATGTTCTTTATGTAACAAACATAATACAAAAGAACTGCATTGTTTTTCTTTTTTAAATATAATTTATTTGTATTCAAAACCTTTGCAGTTTTTTGTAACAAGGAATTTGTTATATATAGAAACAAAAGAAAAAATTAAAAATCATACTATTTAGGCATCTTAAGACATACATCTTAAAATGCCTAAATGGTATAATTTTGATCTTAAGACATACATCTTTAGGTGCCTAAATGGAGCATCAAAAAACTTATTATTAAAAGTGTTACACCATTTTGAAATTGAATTTTTATATAGAAGCTTTGATTTTTTATTGTTTTAGCCATCATTTCTGAGTTCCTCTCCCTAAAAAACAGTTACAAATTTTCAACACTACTGAGCAAGTATTTTATAAGTTAAAGCTAATTGGGTTATGCAATCAACTTAAAAAATTAATGGCGTGGAAAAAAATGATCAAAAAAGAGATTGGGACTAAGTATCAATATCTCTGATTTCGTTATTTATTTTTTCATTATGAATCGAAGATTCATAATGAAAAAAGTTAAATTTTTAAGATTTTAAATTGCGTCTTTTAGTTAAAAAGTAATGCTGATTTAACAACATTTCGATTGACCATGGAAACTTCTTTGATTTACTTAATAAGATATTTTTTATTTATTATGTCAAATTTAGACAAGATTAATAAAATAATCTTATATAATAAGTTTAATCTTGTATAAAATTATTATTAAAAAAAATTTGAAAAAATTCATGTTTGGATTGGATTTATTAAATAATAAATTACTTACCTCATCCCCACTAGATCTAGGGTTAGTAGGTAAGGTAGTGTTTTTGTATATTTTTATTCCTAAGCTCTACATAAAATATTTATGATGAATTGTTTAAAAAAAAAATCCACAATTAAACCTAGCATAAACGAATGAAAACTAACTTGGCCCCAAAAAATCCGCACCTATCTCCATGTATCTGTGGTAAACATTAAAAAACCCGCACCTATCTCCATGTATCTGTGGTAAACATCAAAAAACCCGCACCTATCTCCATGTATCTGCGATAAACATTAAAAAACCAGCACCTATCTCCATGTATCTATAATAACCATGGTAAACATCAAAAAACTAAAAAAATCTCTTCTCTATATTTTCATAAACACATTCAAAATTATATTTAAATAAAAACTTACATAATCAACTATATTTTTAAACTATTTACTAAATATAGTATAACTATGGCATTGGTAACATTAATTTTTTACTAAAGCCTAAAAGATTAGTAACAAATATATGTTACTATTTTGATGACTTTATTTTTAAATGTATACTATGCGACTGAGACTTTTGCAGAATTAACTTTTTAAATACTAATTTACTTCCAACAAGGCTGAAAGCCTTATCCAAGTTTTATTAATATTTTATGTGGTATTGATAATGAAGTTTTTAAATTTGTTAGTTAACAATAACTAATATTTATTAAATAACAGCCAGGCCCTTACCATGCATTCAAAACCCAAAAAGATTTGCAACTATTATATTAACCAGTGTTATCTAAAAATCTTACATATAACAACTGCTTGACTTTTCATTAATTTTTTAGTCATTTCATTCCATAAATAAAAAAAAAGATACGTTAATACTGCATGTTGTAATACACTTGAGGTATATTATAACATATAGTATTATTTATGTTAATAGTTTATATTATTTTATTATTATATGCTACTAATATATGATGATAGTGAATGTTGCAACTTTTGTAAGAGACCATAATCCTTAGAAAAATGTTGTAAGAGACCTTATAATCCATCCGAGTCCGTGGTTATAATTTTGAACCGGGTAATAAAGTGTTGATACCGAGATGATGAACCGTTAAAGTGAAATTTATTTTAGTCATAAGAGACCTGACGGACATGACCCTACGCGCATGCGCATGCGCATGCGCGCTAAAAAAAAAGATGAGACAAATTAATGAAGCGTGTAGATATAATATTTATGAAAAAATTGTTACATATAAAAAAGAAACATAAATATTTACAAAAAAATTAAACATAATAAAAATTTTTATCGAGTTCAAAGGGGGGAGCATCGCAAATCCATTGTTCTTGGTATTCGAGTTCAAAGGGGGGAGCATCGCAAATCCATTGTTCTTGGTTTTGGTTACTCTTTTCTTCTATTTGATTATTTTTAACTTCTAATTTATAACATTTTTCGAAATCGAGACCTTTTATATTAAATTTTTTGTACTTTATATTTGGTGGTGGTAATTCAAACGGTGGTAAAGAAAGTACTTCTTCGTCCCAATTTTCTTCTTCACAATTTTCTTCAATCTTTTTTTCAACATTATTCATTTTTTATTTATTTCTAAAGAAAAAAAAGAAATGTTAGTATAAAGTAATATAAAAAACATAAAAAAAATGTAATAAAAAAAACACAAAAAAAATGCGATAAAATATATATTCTAAAAATAAAAAAATACAAAAAAAAGTTATTTATTTAAACGGCAGGCTTGACAAAATCCACATTTTTTAACGCAAAAGTAACGTTGGTTGAACATCGATGAATGATCTAAAGATTGTTTTTGGATTTTCAAATAGTAGGCATACATGGCTGTAAAAAACAAAAAAAAAATGTTGATTAAAAAATGTATTGATAAAAAAAAGAAAGAAAGAAAAAAAAAATATATACCTTTCATTTGTTTCCTCACTTTTTTGCTCGGTTTTCTTTTAGAGTATCCTGATTTCATTTTTTTATTAGTTTGACTAAAAATACAAAATATTATTTTTATAATCTACAAAATTATTTTGACAAATATAATAATATTGATCAATGCACCATTGAGCATATTTCATAATACAATGATAAAAAAATTCAAAATCATTATCGCTAATATAAAGATTAAAATAATGTTTTCTAAATAATTGATTTAAATGAAATATAATTCTTCTGTGTATCCAAAAAAATAAATTATGATCATTTAAAAAAGACAATTTACAACTGACATAAAAAAATTGTTCAGAATCATATTGAGGGAATAAATCTCCTAACTGTTCTTTTAAAAATTGCAATTCAATTTGAGTTCTTCTTATTGCTAAAGTTCTTTTAGTCAATTGTTGAAATGATTTTTTATCTCGATCCATGTTATTATACGATTCGACACAAAACCATTTGACAATGTAGTAAAAGTTGTATTCGTAAAATTTTTTATTTCTTTCTAGTTGCATTTTTTTATTAGTTATCTAAAAAAAAATTAAAAATATTTATTAACAATATTAATATGAATAAAACAAGGTTCAATAATATAAAAATATTGTTCTTGGGACCAAGTTATATATTCCATAATTAAACGATAACATTTACGTATTAAATGTATTTCCAATTCTTTACGTAGATCAGCAAAATAGGATATCTCTGTAAAAAGTATATGAAATAATTTAAAAAGATATTCTCTTTGAAGTTTAAAAAATAATAAACGACTATTATAAATATTAAAAAAAGAATCAAATTCAAAATCAACGAGGGAATGAAAGCTGGAAAATACGAAACGAATATTATCTTTATTTTTCCATTTGCTATGTGGTAGTTTAGTTTTATCAAATAAAGAAACAATTTTCTTTTGCAGTTGTTTAAATTCTAAATAAATTCGACGATAAGCCAAAGTTCTTTTGCATAAATCTTTCAAGCTCAGTTTGGATTGATTTTCATGGGTAAATTTGTTAATCTCCAATCTATAACTGTCGTAATCAAAAAGATAATAAGAAAAATGCCGTTCTTGAGGAGTAAACCAGATGAGTGTTTGTTGTTCAAAGTTATTAATGTACGAATGAATGTTTTCTAAATAATGAGCCTTTTTTCTTGTTTCTTTGTCTATTTCTATAAATTTTTTTTTTCTTGACATTTTTTGATGAAGTCTTTGTAAAAAATAGCGAAGTGTAGCTTCTTCTATATGAAGTATATTTCCAATATGTCCCCAGTTGCTGCCCATTTTTTTAATTAGTTGTCTAAAAAAAATAAAAAAATTTACAAAAAATAGAATTAAAAAAAATAATAAAAAAAAGTATTTTAACTAAAATCTGGTTCTTGGGCACACTCAGGTGGTTCAGCTGGTTCTGGATTATAAAACTCTAATAGTTCTTCTTGTTTCGCTTCTATAACCGCACTTGGATATACTGCATTTGGTGGTGAATATATAGGTGGTAAATTTGCTTTCTTCATTACTAGGATGCTTTCTTCGTAACTAGGAAGTCGTGGTATTTTGTTTTTGTACTTGATAAAAATATCATTTCGATGAATTGTTTTGCATAATACGAGTAGATATTCCAACTTACTTTCTAATGATTCGTATATATGACCGTGTTCACTTTGTATAGTATTATCTTTAAAGTATTCGATCATATCCAAACCATTTTTTAAATTTTGTTTAATTCCTTGCGGTATTATGAGAAGGAATTTGATACTTCTAACATTGTCAGTGGTTAGTTCAAAACTGATTTCTCTGAATATGTCAATTGTATTCATTTTTTTTATTAGTTAATCTAAAAAAATAAAATATATAATTATTAGATAAAAGTGTAAAAAAATTGAATAAAAAAATGAGTTTTTTAGAATAAAAAATATTATATAATAGTAATCGTAATAAATAAATTATTATTAATAATAAATTGTTTGAGTTGTTCGTGTGTAATAAAATTGTTAAAACCAACAGCTACATTATATTCTTCTGTAGGTTTGTCAAAAGAACTATCGAATGAACTTTGAAGATAATTATCGTTGTTAGTAGTACGAGTAAAATCTTTATCTTTATCTCTCAAGGTCATATTGACATGTTTAGTAAAAGGCCATTTTAATGCATCATCTAGATCACCTCGTAATAATTGAAAATAAATAGCTAAGTTGTTTACGTTGGTGCTTCGAGTATAAACTTTGATTCGATATCGATAACCTTCTGTTTTGTAAACAGGTTCAGTATAAAATGGTTCATCTGATAATAGCCTTAAATCCATTTGATCCAGTTTAATGATTTGAGTATCTTTAAAAATATGTTGTATTACCTTGTCTTTTTTAGGTTGTTGTATTAATTTTTTTAAAGCTAAGAATTCAGTACTGTTTTCTTCTAGGATTTGATGAATTTTTGTAATTTCTTGTTTAAGATCTGTATCTTGTTCATTTGCTAAAACCATCATGTTGTCGTAAAAAATATTTTTTAATTCTGACATTTCTTGATTGGTTTCTTCTAGTGCTTGTTGAAGTTTGTCATTATCTTCTTTTAGTTTTTTAATTTCTTGTTCTTTTTCTTTACTGACCACTATTTGTTTAGTTGTTATTTCTTGAAGATTTTTCATTCCATTCATGATTTGATTAATGGAAAGATTTAAATAATTTAAATTTTTCTTTTCGTCTTGTATGATTTGGTTTAAATAACAATTTTGTTGTTCTTTATAATATTGAAAGCAAATGACAGAGTGCTCATAATAATCTTGTTCTTCTATTTTGGTATTACAAAAAAAACATATTTTTTGTATATCTAGAAACTCATAGTCGCATTCGTGATTTAATAAATCTTGTACTTTTTTCTTACATGAAAAGCAATGATGAGAGTATTGTTCTGTAGAACATTCTGATTGATGATTAAAAAGTTCTTTTGCACTAAATTCTTTTCCACAAAAACAGCATGGATATGTGTTATCTGACATTTTTTATTAGTTGCTGAAAAAAAAATATTTATTTATATAAAATCGTAATAAAAAAATATACATATTAAACATATACATATTAAACATATACATATTAAAAAATATACATATTTAACATAAAAGAATTAATAAATAAATCAAATTAGACATCAAAACATAAAAAAGTATAAAAATATAAATAAAATTTTCTAATTCTTCATCAACAAAGTTTTTCAAATCTTCATCGTTAGATGAAAAATCTTCATTATTAAATATAAAAGTTAAGTTTTGAATTTCTGTGTCTTTTTCATCTTCCAACACGTCGCCAAAACCGTCAAACATATCTTCATAATCATTATTATTATTATTCATTTTTTATATTAGTTAACTAAAAAAAAAAGAAAAAAAATATATTTATAAAATAAAAAAAAGTTACAAAATAAGTTCGGGTAAGTTGTCCATTTTGTTGATGAAATCTAGAATATATTGCTCCCAATCCATTTCTTCAAAGATTTTATGTATTTCTTTTACTACTTCTTGTACTTCTTTTTCAATTTCTTCTTCTAGCATTTGTGTTTTGAGTTCTTCAATATAATCTAATTCTTCTTCTTCTTCCATTTCTTGAACTAATTGTTCTAAATATTTTTCATAATCTTCTTCTGTACATTCTTCCATAAGTTTTTCCAAATCTTGTTCTTCTTCTTTTGTCATTAATAAATCGTGATAGCATATACTTTCTTCATTAATATTTTCTCCATAACTAAATAAAATCAAAAAAAAATGGTATAAAAATATAAAAAAAATATAAAAAAATAAAGTTAAAAATAAGCTTACCATCCACATTGTTTGACATGTTGTTTCATTTTTTAAATATATTAGTTTTGCTAAAAAAACAAAAAAAAAAGTTACAAATTATTGCAATATAAAATTATGTATTATTGACATGCATTCATTTATATTATTTAAAAGTTCTTGATTTTGTTCCTTGACACTTGAAAGATCTATTGACCATGTCCATAGCGAATCGTATAAAAATCGAGCTGTTTCAATATCTGTACCTTTTCTTTGATTAATTAAAGTTAGTACTCGATGAATTCTTTCATTTATGTTTCCATAGTCTTGTTGAATACATACAATTTCTCTTTTTTTGAATCCAACATATTCTGCTAAGCTTTCCCATTGCCATTGTAAACAATTTGCTATTTTTAGTTTTAATTGCATAAAATTCATGTTATTTTGCTAAAAAACAAAAAAAATTAATATAAATAACTCAAAATAAATAATTTACAATCATGTATATCATATAAAAGTTTTTCATTTTCCCATGTGGATAAAATAAAATACAAATGTTTAATTGCCATTTTTTTGTTTGCTGAAGATAGTATGAATATAGTTAAAACGTTTTTTATTTTATCAATTGTTCTTATGTATTTTTTATCGATTCTTTTTATATCAATTCTTTTCAAATTTAATAAAAACGCCAAATGTTTCCATTCATGATGGAGAAGTTTTGCGGTATAATTTATTATTTCTCTAATCATTTTTTATTCTATTATATATAAAAATAGTAATATTAAAATAGTAATATCAAAATAGTAATTAATAAAGCAATATACAAGTAATATTGAATAGTATTAAATTAGTAATAACAAAAAATAAATAAAAAACTACAAAAAAATTTATTTTTTCTTTTAAATAATATTTACAGAATTTCGCTTTCCGTATAATTTTGTGGAGTGGATTCTGGATCTGGACTCTCTAAAAAAAGAGAAAATAATTAAAAAATATACTTTTTTTTATAAAATAAAATAAGGTTCAAGTTCAACTTACGAGGAGAGTAATCGTCTTCTCTGGGTTCTGGTGGTGGTGGCAATGAAGGCGAACGTGGTGGATATAGAGGAGGTAAAGAAGGTGTTGGATATGGAGTTTCTAAAAAAAGCTTTTTTTTAAAAATGTATTTTTTTATTAATAAGAAAAATAGTAAAGTTAAAAAATACTTACGACGAGCACGAGATATTCATGCGTGATCAACATAATGTGTATTTACAAAATTTCGAAAATCAGACAACCTTTGCATTTCTTTTTCTAGAAAAAAAATATAGTATTATAAAAAAAAATTTTTTTTATAAATAAAAATTATTTAAAACAATTACCTCTTTTCGCATTATACGGAAAAACTTGACATATGGGTTTTATTTTATTGTCTTGTATAATATTAAACTGTTCATGTTTATCTTTATAAATTTTATATTTTTTTTTATTTATGTTGATGTAATCCATTATAACTAAAAAAATAGGTTTATTTAGAAATAAATACTCTATTTATTTTATTGTAATAAATAAAAAGTAGTTATAAATATAAAAATATCATTTTTTTATAAACAATGCCTAAAATAAGGTATACTCCTAGATCATTAAACACGGTGAATATGGCACGCACAAAAACTACAGTTCCTAGAACAAAAAAAGCAGTTCAAACACAAACGAGTACAAAACAAAGTTCGACATCGACACAGACTGAAAGTCAGTATTTACCGAGCAATTGTAAAAGAATATTATCGTGTTTACGAAGAACAAATAACAGATATAAAGATAATAAAACAAATCGTAAACTTGGAAGAGTTGGTAAAAGAATAAAACGCTGGGTTCATACTGCTGAATCCTATGTCGATATTAAACATCAATTAAAAGAAGCAAACATAAGAAGAAAAAACAGACAAAAATAATATATTTACAAATTATAAAGATTTCTTTTTATTAAATAATTTAATTTTCTATTGGTGTTGCGACGTTTATATGACTTGCTTTGTTTTTTCTAAAAAAAATATATAAAAAACTTTATATAAAAAGAAAAACTTTATGTAAAAAGAAATAATTAAAAATGTAAATAAGAAATAAATAAAACAAACTTTTATTTTGATGTTCGATTGAATTTCTTGTGTGTTTATGGTAGGTTCTTGTGTGTTTATGGTAGGTTCTGTGGTTGGTTTCACTATTTCCTTTTTATTAAAAAAATTAAAAAAAACTTTTTAAAAAAACTTTCGTTTTTTATAAAAAAATAAATTATTGCTTAAAAAAAACTTACTTTTTGTTGTGTTCGAGTAGTTATAATAAAATGAATTTCTCCATGTTTCTTTTCGTCGTAATCTTTAGCGCAATCCTCATAGTCTTCTATTTCTACAACTTGTGGTTTTTCATCCACTATAATGTCATTTTCGAAAAATTCTATTTCTTGTCCGTCTTCAATTTCAATGATATTAGGTAATTCTAACTCTTGTTCGTCTTCAATTTCGATGATATCGGGTAATTCGTCATCTGAAATTTCCACTTCTTCTTCTGTGAAATTGATTTTTTCTTGAACGATTTCGTCGTCTTTAATATATCTTGACATTTTAGCCGTTTGTTTTTTAATGCGTGTTTTTGCCATTTGGTTTTGTTAATAAAAAAACTCGCTTTTTATGTATAAAATTTAATCTCTACAGATTAATTTGTATAAAAGAGTAAGTGATGCAACATTATTCAATGAAAAGAAAATGCTGTGTCATGTTAGTTAAATTTAGAAAGTTTTAATAACGCTTTTATGAACAAGATTAAAACAGATTAAAAAACGAAGTAAACAACTTTTTAAAAACTCTACGAAAAAAAAACTCCGCGATAAGTGTTAAAACAACATGTTAAATAAATTCAAAATTTTATCAACCAATACGTCGACGTAGCATAGTGCATTCGTTCGCCGCACTATGTTTCAAACGCCATGCCATTAGACCGTTGTGGGTTCGATTCTCATTGAGGGTAGTAGAAAGTATAGAAAGTTTAATGTTAAAACACTAACTCGAAAGAATTAGTGAGTGCGTCTAGAAAGTATAGAAAGTTTAATGTTAAAACACTAACTCGAAAGAATTAGTGACTGCGTCTAGAAAGTATAGAAAGTTCAATGTTAAAACACTAACTCGAAAGAATTAGTGAGTGCGTCTAGAAAGTATAGAAAGTTCAATGTTAAAACACTAACTCGAAAGAATTAGTGAGTGCGTCTAGAAAGTATAGAAAGTTCAATGTTAAAACACTAACTCGAAAGAATTAGTGAGTGCGTCTAGAAAGTATAGAAAGTTCAATGTTAAAACACTAACTCGAAAGAATTAGTGAGTGCGTCTAGAAAGTATAGAAAGTTCAATGTTAAAACACTAACTCGAAAGAATTAGTGAGTGTGTCGAGTGAAAACACTAACTCAAAAGAATTAGTGATGTGAGAACGAGTGTGCGTACGAGTGTGTGAGTAAGCAGGTTAAGGAAAAATAGGCAGGACTAAGTAAGTTAAGTAAGGACTAAGTAAGGTTAAGTAAGTAAGTAAGAAAAAATACGACCGTATAAAAAAAATAAACACTGTAAGAAAAAAACACAAGTAAGTAGGCCTACTAAGGCAAAGTAAAGACAGGATAAGTAAGGCTGTGTCAGGGTGACACTATGTTTTTTTATATTGTAAAAAAAAAAGATATAAAAAAGTTAAAGTCAAAAAAAATCAAAGTCAAAAAAATTACAAGTCAAAAAAATTACAAGTCAAAAAAAAAGTTAAAGTCTAAAAAAAAATGCCTGCAGACGATATTGATTTTTCCCGTATGATTGTAAGACGGAATTTATTTTCAAGACCTCCGTATTATAAAAGTAACTTAAGACCTAAATATTCGTCTAAATTACCTAAATATACAGTAGATGGAAAATGGCCTTTTCATAGAGATGCTTTTTTTGAATTTTTTGATAGAACTTCATTTGATGAAAATGAATTAACAGATCCAAATAATACGGAAATAAGAGCTCTAAGAAAAAGAAGAGTTAAGAAAAATTTGAAAAAAATAAAGCGTCAAATTTGTAGAAAAGCACTCATGTGTTATCGAAAAACAAAAAGCAAGTATATAAATAATAAACAAAATCGTGAATTAAATCGAGTAGGAAAACCGATATATCGTTTTGTTTTAACAAAAGTGGATCGCGATAAACACAGAAACGAAGTATTTAATATTTAAAAAAAAATGAGACATAGAAGACATAGAGGTCATAGAAATGCTAAAAGATATACTTTTGTTCATCGTAAATCGAGACCTCATCCAAGACCTTATCATTCTTTAGTTGGTAAAGGGAGAAAACGTATACTAAGAAAGCGTGGTAAAGGTATCCTTGGTAGTTTATTAGGTCAAATACCCGTACTTGGTGGTGTATTTAAAACTATATTTTAATCGGATTAAAAAACATGTATAAAAAAGCTCAACTCTGTAAAACGTTTATTTACAAAAAATGAATTCAAGAGTATGTAAAGAGGTTAAAAGAAAAACACATATCAAAAAATATTGTGAAGATTGTTTTACGCAAAGAATGAAAAATCACGTACAAGAGAATTTAAAAGATTATCAATGGATGCTTAAAGATATGGAAAAACATAACCCGGATGAATTAAAAAATTTACGAACTGAGACGTGTGTGTTTGGAGAATACATTTTGACTTACGAGTATAAAAATGGTATTGTGGAAATCATATCTGGTGATAAAGAAAATGGACACACCAAAATATCTACTTTTTTTGGTGGATTTATATTAGATTACGATATTGTAAATAAATTATATAGTATATCACATATATATGACGGTGTTTTTTTTGTAGGACATAAATTACCAAAAATATATTGATAAAAAAAATATTTGATAGTGTTTTTTCTGTTTTTTTTTTAAAAAAAAGGCTATAAATTTTGTTTATAAAACAAAAAAAATTCATTTTGATTAAAAAAATTATTGAAAAAAATGGAGTTTAAAACTTGTTTAAACGAATTTTATAACTCTATTATGAATGTGGAAGCTTCCAAGTTTGAAGTGAATGATAGTTTAAAACAAGTTAAAGGCAATTTCAAATTAATATTTCGTTTGGACGGACTTGCTGAAATTAAAGTTAATCGTTCTAATGAAAATGCTCATATTAATTTTATTTTTAATAAAATGGACCACGAATTTGAAATGATATATGAAAACTTTGTTGACATTATTAAAGACTCATTTAATATTTGGTTACTCAAAGAAGAAGTCATCAAAGAATGAAACATTTTATTGATTATGTAGACATTCATTATCCTTTTCCAAAATTAAAAGATTTTTATATTTCATTTTTTAAAGTTAATAGTAAAGCAAAAGGAGATTTTTCATTGATATATCGTTACAAATGGGGAATCATTATTCAAGTAACACGTACCAACGATGAACTCGTTATTGTATTTATATACGAAGAAGATAACAAACATACTTTTACAGTTCCTTTTAAAAATTTTTCATCGTTTGTTATTAAATCTCAAGAAGAATGGTTTGTTACAGATTATATAGAGACTTGTTATCCTTTTCCACAATTAAATGATTTGTATATTTCATTATTTAAAGCTAATCGTAAAGCAAAGGGAGATTTTTGTTTGTCGCATCGTTTAAAACAGGGTCAAATTATTAAAGTAACTTATGTAAATAATAAATATAATTTTTTTTTTATATATGAAGACGGACAAATTCATCATTTTAAAATAAAACAAAAAATTTTTTTAAGATTTGTTGGAAATTCTCAAAGCAAATGGTTAAACAACGTAAAAGGTATAAACGACGTTATAAATTAAAGTTGCGTAAGCGAAGAGTACGACGACGAGGAAGAGGTTTAGCTGATTTTATTACGCCGAAAAATGTAACTAACGCATTGCAAGTGGGTTCGCTGTTATATGGTATAAAAAAAGCGTGGAAAGGCAAAAAAACAAAAACTAGTTCTGTTCCTGTTCCTGTTCCTGTTGTTACAAAACCCGCTAACCCATATATGCCACCGGATAAAGTGTTTGAAGTATATTAAAAAATGAGTTGTAAAAAAATATTATATTAAATCATTTAAAGAATATATATGTACAAATAAAAAATTGTTTGTTTTTTCTTCTTCTTTTTTCTTTTTATATCGTTTGATGGTAATTATTTTTTTTCCTTTACAAGTTAAACAAGTCGTCTTGTGAAGATGTATTTTGGCTGCTTTTTTCGTAATGGTGTTATATATCCATACTTCTTTATTTAATACGTGAATCGTACAATTTTTTAATAAAGAGTCATTTTTTTTATCTTTTAAAACCAGAAAAAACAATTCGCCATATCCGTTGCATGTAGCGCATTTTTCTTCCACGATTTCTTCAAGTAGTGTGTGCGATGTTCGTTTCATGATTTTGTTTATATATAATTTAGAAAAATTTGCCTTTTTATCTCTTTATTTGTCATGACATCATCAATAGGCACGTCTAAGAATTGATTGGCAGTCTTTAATCGTGTATAATTATTTGCATAAATTCGATCCATTTCATCTTGCATCATGTAGTAAATATTTTCTTCATTCATTACAGATGGAATGGCTTGAATATCCAATAAAGATAACTTACCCCACGTACCTTCATAATTTGTTCTTAAAAATCCTGCATCTTTTAAAAATCTTTTAGCAGCATTTTGAGCTAATAATTGTTTTTCATAAATATCATAATGTAAAGGAATTTCTTTTGTTTTCATAGACAATATATTACGTTCCAGATTTTCCTGTTTTTTCATATAAAAATGCAACTGCATGTCTTTTTCAAACAGTTGTTTAGCAGTGTTATCAAGGTATTGAAAGAGTTCGTGTTTAATAAATTGAAAAAATGAATAAAGATTTATCTGAACTAGTGAAGAGGCATGAAGCGTTGTTACTTCATAAAAATAATAATTTAACAGTCTGCACAACGAAGGTAAATATATTTGATCTGTATATAATACATTTTCGCTGCGAAAAACTAGAGCTACAAAATAAGCGGCAAATGCACCACATAAACTGCTATCATTCCATTGAAAAGGAAATTTATTGTATGAAAAAAAAACATTTTGATTACCACTGATTTCACTATATTTTAAAATGAATTTAGTAAACCAATAAAATTCACGATTTTCCGCTGTCCATTCTGTAGGAAAATGATTTGTTTGTCTTATATAAGAATTGATTTCAATTTCATTGTAGTTGATATTAATAGTGTTGATTTGTATATTGCTATTGACTTCTTCTACAGCTTCAAATAAATATTTATTATATCTTAATTGTATTGGAATTTGTTGCAATACACTTTCTTCACCTAAGCTATCAAAACAAAAAAAATGACCCTTGTCTATTTTCATTAAAACTCTCCAATGTTGACCTGCTTCTTTTGTGGTTTCATTATTGTAAATAATAAAAGAACCATTTTTTTCCATTTGTTGAATAATATGAATATGTGTTTTTGTTTGACTGAGTTCATCAAAAGCATATATACCTATAAAATAATTTTTAAATTCTGAATTTTTAAAAAAACGAGACAAAGATTCATCAGTAGCCATTTTTTTTATTCTTCTTTTTCTAAATTAAAAAAACTCGTAATAAATAGTGTTACAATAGCATGTAATATATTAACAAATAAAGTTTTTTTATCACTGGTTCCTTCTTTTATAATTCCTTCGAAATTTCTTTTAACAGAATTCTTTTTTAAAGCACCATCTAGTTTTTTTAGCAAAGAAGAGACGGTAGGTATTACTTTTGTAGTAAACGTATCTACAAAACCATCAGTTTGATCACCATCTGTTTGATCCATAAGTGGTTTGATATTTCTTTCTAGTAGCAAAAGAGTTAATTTGGATTTATAGAGTTCTATTACATAATGTTCACCATATGTTTCTTTCAAATCATCAAAGTAGTTGAGATGAATAGAACAGAGTTGTGGTGTTTCGAGTAAATTATTAAATTGACTGTTTTTAAAACATTTTTCAATACTGTAAGAATTTAATGTTATTCTCTTTGAATCGAGTACATTTTGTAAAAATTCAAATGATTTTTTATCTGTAAAATGTTCTTCTTCTACGTGATCAGATGAAGGTGAAGAATTTCCAGATCTTTGTTCGTAATGTTTATATCTTTTAGATACTTCATCAAGCGCGCAAACTGCGCAATTGTTATGTATTTTTTTAATGATGCTATCAACGCGATTCATTTTTTTTAAATTAAAAAAATGTTAAAAAATGTTTTAAAATTTTGATTTTTTATACTTTTTTATTCATTTTATTAAAAGAATACGCTTCTTTTTTTAATAAAAAAGCATTTTTTTTTTAGTTGTGGTTGTTAGATTTTGAATTTATTACCAACACTGAATATCATCAATGGGGAAAAAATTGT
Organism: Hydra vulgaris; assembly: GCF_038396675.1. Lineage (NCBI taxonomy): Eukaryota > Metazoa > Cnidaria > Hydrozoa > Anthoathecata > Hydridae > Hydra > Hydra vulgaris. Next base: position 6,113,994 of record NC_088921.1, on the reverse strand, counting down.
GTCAGAGAATTGTGTTTGCGATCAATCAGTGATAAACAATTTTTTCACACTCAAGTTATTCCGTGTGTTAATTTTAACAAATTAGATGAAAAATACAGAAGAGTATTTTTTTATTGTCGAAATAATATACATGGTTTAGAATATTATCCTAGCTTTAAATATACAAGCGAAATTATATTTTGTGCATCTGTGTTCAATTATTTAAAAGAAAAATTTTCAAAATATGAACGAAACATTGTATTTTATAAAGGTGGTTGTATGGAAAAAGATGTGTTAAACGCAATAAATGAGGTTAAAATAGTCTCGTTTGATTTAAATCAGTTGTTCTTTCCAAAAATTTCTCTCTTGCCTAATTATGTCAACAACGAAAATGAATGCTTGGAACATTTTTTAAATGTTAAAGATAAAACAAATTATTTACATCACTGTCCTAGATATGAAACATTGATGTTTTCATTGTACTTGGAAGATTTTGTAAACGGATTTACAAAAAATGGTGACGTTCAACGATACACAGAGTTTTATGATCATGAATTTTTTAGTTTTATTAAATTTATAAAAGACAACATTCAATGTGTTTATATATTAAAAAAAGAGACTTGTGAATGTTTTGATAATATATTTAGTATTAATAAACTTGTATACCAACTTTTTGAAATGGAAAAAAAATAAAAAAATAAAAAAATTGTTTTTATTTATAATCCTTCTTCCGCAGTCACATAATATTTAGTATAATGAGTGTTTGAATGAATAGGTTGTTTCATTACCATCATGTCGTTTTCATAATTATAAACGTCATCCTCTTTTCTATATAAAATTTTTGAAATGTTAAAATTTCTTTTAAAGAAAAAAAACCATTGAGCAGTGGGAAACATTTCTATTAAACTTTTTTCGTGAAAATTGCAACGTTCAAAGGCTTTGTAAATGTACACTTTATCTCCTTCTTGATGAACTTTTTTTTGTATAAAATATTCATAAATAGGAACTGGTGTGTATAGGGTGTAATATCCATTATGAAAAACTTTATCCTCAAACGAAAAGCAAGGCGGTTGGTCCACGCAAGGTGGATAAACGTAATTTAATAGTTTACAATTTTTCTTCAAGTTATCATACTCCCATTTGTTAGATAGATAAGGAAACAAAAAATAATATTTTAAAGTTGGTTTAAGTTTGCTTTTCCATGAAGTGCATTTTTTTTCCATGTTTTTTGATTTGTAGTAAAGTTTATAAATTTTAATAAAATCTTCTAGTTGTTTTTTTAATTCTTCGTGTTGTTTTCCCACACTTGATTTGGTTATATTTAAATAATCTTCGTTTATCGCGCGACACACTTCAAACATGCTTGTTCTCCATGATGGTGATTGTTCTACAAAATTCATATGACGACGTGAAGGTTTTTCAAATAAATCAAGACGATTTTCATAGTCTTTAGCAATAAAGATGTAATACAAATCTTTGTATTTTTCTTCTTCCAAGTTTAATTCCAAGTTAAAACTTTTTAAATAAGACAAGATAATATCTTGCCATTCTTCGTAGGTGTTGTTTAAATGATGAAATTCATATAACATAGGATGTAATTCGTTATCTGGATAAAAAAGTTGAACAGCTTTAATTAGACTTTCATCGAGTTGTTTACTAGCCATTTACTTTTTCAAAAATGAACTAGTGTTTATTTTTTTTACCCTTTATATAGGAAAATAGACAGAAAAAATTAGTTTTTTATTTATAAAAACAGGTTTTTTAATTCAATTAAAAAATTACAATAAAAAAAATTATTCTTCATCTTCTTCTAGTACTTCAGGTATTTCAGGTTCAAGTTTGGCTTTCTTTGTTTCGATTTCAGCGAGTTCTCCACAAGCTCTCTTTAAATTTTGATTTAAATTTCTAGAAACACCATTTTTCATTAATGCATTGTGAAAAGAGGGTTCTATAGACATTAGTCTTGCGTATTCTGTGACGTGAATTTCGTCTTCTTCTTTCGCCAAGCGTATATCAAAATTGCTAAAATCAGCCTTTTTTGATATACGAGTTCTAGGATAAGCCACTGACTGATAAGCTTTGTTTTGAGCTTCTTCCATAATCGTCATTAAACTTTGCAATACTTTTTTAGTCATTTTGTTATGACTAAATTTAAAAACCACATTATTTGTTATTTCGCCTTTGGACATTTTAAATGAGTTGTCGTCTTTTGTTAACTTGAGTTCTGACCTAAACAAATAATTTGTTTTGTTGAGATCGCACATTTCTCTATATTTCCATGGTAACAAAATTTCACAGCCCTCATTTTTTTGTTTGTAAATCAATTCTCTTTTATGATAGATAATTTGAGCTAAAGGTTTGAGAGGAACAGTAGAATATTGTTTATCTTTAATGTTTTTTTCTTCTTTAAATTCGATAAGCCATAAGGTTGAAGCTGCTAAATCTGCAAATTTAACATAGGTGTTATCGTTGCAGTACACAGTTTCAAACTCTGCCATTTTTTGTTGTGATGTGAATGATTTTTAAAATAAAAATGAGCTCTTTTTATACTGTTTGTGTTGAAAAGAGAGATTAAAAAACAAGTACTAAACAAGTTTTTTTAAAAAAATGTTAATCCTTAATCAAGAGTATAAAGTTCAATGTAATGAACTTTGTACTTTGATATTTTAATGTGTGGTACGATGAACTTTAAACTTTGTACTTTGATATTTTAATTCTATTTTAATGTTAGAGATAATGTTGTTATGACTACTATTTTATATAAAAAGGGCTCTGAAAAAATCAAATCATCAACATCTTCTGGTCAAGTCAGCAAGAACTAAAATGTGTCGGTGTTATTGGCATATATTAATAGACCTTTAAATAAAATGATTTGAAACAATTTGAATATTATTATTATTAAAAGAGAACATATAGTTTATTCTTTAGAAAAAAAAACACAATGTATGTATTTGAATTTTTTTTTTTTTAGATGATTAAAATAAAAGAAAATCAATGGTCTCTTTATGAAGTAAAAGAATTTCAATCACTTGAAATTACAGATATTTACGAATGGTCATTTTATGAAACAAAAGAAAGTGCTTGTTTTGATCTAAGAAGCACAAAGGATGTTATACTGTTACCACATCAACGTGTTTTAGTAAGTACTGGAGTGTATATTGTTAAAATAGATTCTAATTTAGCAGGGCATGTTTATTCAAAATCGGGTATGGCTTATAAACATGGTGTTGTGGTATTGAATGCACCCGGCATAATAGATGCTGATTATAAAGAAGAAATTCAAGTTTTATTAATGAATCATTCTGAAGAAAATTATGTTATTAAACGTGGAGATGCTGTTGCTCAAATGGGATTTGTGAAAATGTTTAAAGCTGTAAAAAATGTAATAGAAATAGATGGTTGTTGTTGTCGACAAGTGAAAACGTCAATGATTAAAGACGTAGAAAGAAAGGGTGGTTTTGGTTCCACAGGAAAATAATTTTTTTTGTAAAAAAAATATTTTTATTATATTTTGTAAATTTTTTTTCTAGAAAATTAATAAAAAAATGGTTTGGTTTACAATGTTTGCTTGGGATTCTATTTTGGAACAAGATAAAGAACAATATCTTCGTTTAACAAACATAATGGGGTATGTTAATAGCTATCATATGGACTCATTTGATAATGTAATGAAGGATTTTAACGATATGAAAAGTTTTTTTATGCAAACAATTCAAGTATTGTCTTTAAATAAATTAGATTGTTATGTGCATATTTTTTCTAAAATTAATTCCGCTTGTGGTGAAAGAGAAACAGATCTTTTGGAAAATTCAGAAGATAATTTGATTAGCTATATGAGTAAAACAGAAAAGAATAATTTTATTTATAATTATATATCGAATTTACGATTTATTGCAAAAAATTTTTCTGATTTGTTAACTTTTGCTGATAATTATATTGAATGTAATCACGTTTTGCAATATCAATTTAATCATTTATCTGTATAATTTTTTTTTAGATTACTAATTAAAAAAATGGATAAACAAATGTTGAATTGGAAAGCTTGGAATGAATTTCTAATACGAGATTATGAACAACATCAATGTTTACAAATTATACTCGGGTTTGTACAAAATCATCAAAGTGTTTCATTTACTAAAGCTCGTGTTAATATGGTTGAAGTAAAAAGGAAATTTTATTTTACATTTGGAACTCGACAACAAATTATTTCATATAAAGATTATTTGATTGTTTTTGAAAGTATTTATGAAACATGTCAAATAATGTATAACGAGATAATATCATATGATATAATAGATGTGGATAATAGTATAAAAAAATATTTACAGGATTTAAAATTTATAGAAAAAAATATTTTTGAATTAATTAGTGTTGTTAATAATTATCAAAATTTAGTGAGTGAATTTAAAGATTTAACTGTATAATTTTTTTTTAGATTAACTAATAAGAAAATTATGGATAATGAAAAATGGTCTGAAGTTCGAATTGATTGCTTTGACATGCGACACAAATTACATTATTCTGAGCAAGAATTGTGGAATAATTTGGAAGAATTATCACCTGTATGTTATTTTCATTTTACTATTATTGATGAATTTTTAACAAATGATGAACATCAAAATGGAATATTGGGTCATTTTGAAAAAATAACAGAAATTATAAATAAAAATATAGAGGTGGTCAAAAATAATCTCAATATACGAGATTTTTTAATGGAGTTGATAGGTTTCATGATTGTTATTTGCAATAAAGCAAATGAAGAAGACGAATTTATTGTCAACAAAGAAAAACAAGAATTTGCAAGAAGAGATGAAGCCATGTTTTCATATATAAAAAACAATGTGGACATGAAAGATTTTGTGTATATTTCAAAACACGAAGAAAGATTGTTGTTAAAAAAAACAATTAAAAATTATTTTATGACTACTTTTATAAATATTTTTAATGAATAATTTTTTTCTCTTTAAAAAAAATTTTTTACGACTAGTTTTATAAATATTTTTAATGAATAATTTTTTTTGTATATTTTAGATAAACTAATAAAAAATGGATTTTATTCAAGAAGGTAATGTAAAATACTCATCTCATATTTACAAAAAGTTGGATAAACTTAATGCTGATATTGCTGTAGAATATAAAAAAGTAAAAAGTTTTGTTAAATATGATGAATTTGTTAAATATGATTACAGTGAAGCTGCACTAGATGAATTGAACAAATTAATAAGAGAAGATGCTGAAAAAGATGGTTTTATAAACAGATTACAAACTTTGCAATTATATATGGAAGTCATGTACAAATTATTTACAACAAATCGTGAAAATATTGAATGGCTTAAAAGTGAAATAGAAGACGATAAAGAAAAACAAAAAGAAAGAGATGTGGCTATGTTTGATTATATTGAAAAAAATGTCCCTGAATTTCGCAAAGACATGATGAATCATTTTTCTTTTGAAAATAAGACTGAAAAAATAATACGTGTTCGCGAAGAATTACAACGTTCATTTATAAAAACAATGGAATATTTGAGTACTTTTTTTGTTTAAATTTTTTTCTTTTCTTTTTTAGATTACATAATAAAAAAATGGTAAAAATAACAATTCGTCCAACAAACAGTATCATGGCAGCAACACCAACAATTTGTCAATACATAGAATTGTGTCATCATAAAGAATGTCAAAAAACTAAACTTATTTATGCAATGAATGTGGGAAAAAAAACTGTCATCAATAATATCATTTTTAGATAATTTTTTTTGTAATTTTTTTAATCATTTTTTTTGTATTTTTTAGGTTACATAATAAAAAAATGGTTATGGTTTATGAAATTATTGAATCTTCAATGGATAAAGATTATTTGGAAGATTATTATCTTAATAATATGTTTGAAGAAGAAATGACTCAAGAAGAATTTGACAATTTTGTAAAAGAAGTACAAAAAATCAAACTTCAAAAAGTGAAAAAATTTAAAAGTGAAGAAATTAAAAAAGAAGTGTTATTAGAAACTTTTGCTCATTTGCTTTTTCAAAATTGGTGGATGAATGAAGAGACTTTTAAAAAGTGTAAAAAAGTCTCAAAAAAAATTGGGATTTCAATAGCATTATTAAAAGTGATTTGTAAAAAACGTGATTTTGTTTATGATGCTTTATGTAAAATTGCTGATTGTAAATGTTCACCTCAATGTGTTTTTTGTAATTTAAACGCTTGTTACATTTATGTCGAACTAAGAAATGTTTTAGGTAAAATTTTTTAATTATGTATTTTTTTTATTTAGATTGCATAATAAAAATGGAAAAAAATATTAGTTACGCTAATGAAAAATTGGGATTAAGTGAAAGTATAACGAAAAAAAACTTACGTTATTATAAATATGAAATTTATCAGCTAGCTTCGTGTATTTGCAAAAGAGATAATTTGTGTGTGAAATGTCGAATAATTGCGACAGATATTATAATGGCAGAAAAAAGAGACTCTATAAGAAGAAAACGAGACTATCAAGAAATTGAATAATGATATTTTGTATATGGAATTTTATTTAAAACTTTGTAATATTTAATGATTTATTTAAAAAATTTTTATATTAAATTTTATAGCATTTTGTTTATATTTTTTTTGTTTCTTATTTAAAAAAAATTTTTTTATATTAAATTTTATAGCATTTTGTTTATATTTTTTTTATTTAAAACTTTGTATACATTTTTTTTGTATTTTTTAGATTACATAAAAAATGGAAAAAATAAAAAAAATAGCTTATGAAAAAATGCGATTGGCTGAAGAAGCAATGAAAAAATACTTTTGTTATTATAAAGAAGATATTTATAGTGTAGGTTTGTGTGCTTGCGAAACAAAGGATTTGTGTCCGAAATGTAAAAGGATTGCGATGAAAATCATATTTTCAGAAGAAAGAAAAATTATATGTTAAATGTATGATTGTAACATTTTTTGTTTAAAACTTTATATACATGTTTTTTTATAATTTTTTTTAGATTACATAATAAAAAAATGGATAATGAAATTAATAATACAATTGAAATTAATAATACAATTGAAAAAATAAAGAAAAATTTGGACTTTTTGGCGTATTGTCCATGCGAACAAAATAATATGTGTCAAGAGTGTAGACGAATAGGAAATGAATTGGCAATTTACAATCTTGATTATCCAACGATATATGAACATTTTTTTGTTAAAATTATGAATTTGTAGTTGTTTTATTAAGAAAAATTTTATGTTTATATTTTTTATATTTGTATATTTTTATTTTTTATATTGAATTTTGTATTAAATTTTTGTATACATTTTTTATATTATATTTGTATTTTTTTTTAGATTACATAATAAAAATGGAAACTAAAATAATTAAAATAAATAAAAAGCCAATTGATTTTGAGTTGGTGGCAAAAAAGTTGGGTGTGACAGAAGATAAAGTCATATATGGTTTACAGTACGCTAAAAGTGAAATTTTGAGCTTAGATTCATGTCCATGTACAAGAAACAGCTTGTGTTTAAATTGTCAAAAGATGAAAGATGTTCTTGGATTGCATCGTTCTATTTATTACGATAAATGGCCGACATTTTGAAATATTTTGTTAACATTTTTTTTATATTTTTGAAATATTTTGTTAACATTTTTTATATTTTTTTTGTTATTTTATTTTAGATTACATAATAAAAAAAATGGAACAACAGGAAATATCGTGGTGTAACTTTTCTATTCTATTAAAAGCTTCAAAAAAAATGGATTTACCTAAAAAACAAGTCTTGGAAAATTATAAAAAACAAAAGAAATTTTCGACTGAATGTCAATGTGATGAATACAAACCATCATTTCTTTGTATGTTTTGTAGTTCTTGTGTGGATACAGTTTCAAAAAAAATAGATTTATCTAAAGAACAACTCGTGGAAGTTTATAGAAATCAAAAAAAAAAGATTAAATTTTTGGCTGAATGTCAATGTGGAGAATATGAGCCTGTGTTCGATTATCGTTTTCTTTGTTTATGTTGTAGTTATTGTGAGGATTCAATAAAAGAATTTTATGTTATGTTAATAAAAGCTTCTAATAAACTTGCTTTATCGAGTAATTTATTAAACAGTATTTTTGATCTTATTAATTATGAAATACGTGATTTAGTTAAATGTCATTGTGATTTTGAAAATTTATGTTACAATTGTACTATTAATAAAAATTTGGTATATCGATGGTTTCGTAATAAATAACTATTTTATTATTGTATTTCTTTTTTTTTAGATTACATAATAAAAAAATGGAATTGTCAGAAAATGATTTGAATTTTTTGATGGAAAGCATATCCAAATGCAATCAAAAAAATCCAGCTACTTTGGAAGAAATTCGTTTGCACGCAATCACATCGAGACAAATATTATGTCATAAATGTAAATATTTTGCTTATGGTTTCAATTACGAATGGGATGAGTTTTTTAATCAAGAAATGAAACGAGTACCTCATATATTGATTTTGATGGTCTTTCAATATATTAAAATACGTTATCATGTTTATTTGAATTTAAATTTTGAATCTTTTTATGATTTTTTTAAATTAAAATGTAAAGAAGATGTTTTAATTCATGTAAAAGAAAAATGTGTAGAAATTGAAAATTGTAAACATTATTTAAACGAATGTGAAGAGTGTGATGAGTATAGAGTATCTGATGGTGTGAGTTGTTCATTTATATATTGTGAAAAATGTTTTAATTCTCAATATTAATTTTTTTTAGATGAATAAAATAAGAGAAAACCATAATAAAAAAATGTTCAAGATGATGATCAAACAAAACCTATTACCTGAAAACGAAATGATGGTTGCAAAGTTTTTGGTTAATGAACCAGATGATTTATATTGTAAAGTGGAGCAAGTTGTCGATCAGAACATTATATATATGATGTTTTTTATAAAATATGCTGTAATATATTTATATTCAAAATAAAAATTTCTTTTTTTTTTTAGATGAATAATATAAATGAGAATAAAATAATGTTGGAGAAGATTATAAATATGAATTCTTTGTTGAAAGAAAAATGCGAAACTTTAACAGATGAAGAAATATCATCTTTGAAATTTTTGTTGAATGAAAACAATAGTGACTTTTTATTTAAATTACGAACAAATTTAAATTTTAAATTTATTTTTTTGTTCTTTTTTATCAAGTATACTTATATGTATTTTTTTAATAAATAAATATTTTTTTTTCAGTAAAAATAATAAAAAATGTTATCTTTACAACAACAAAAAGCACTTCAATGGCTTGATGAAGGAAAAAAATTTTTTATTACTGGTGGTGCTGGATGTGGAAAAAGTTATATTGTTAACCAAATTGCTCAAAGTGTACAAATTTATAAAACAATTCATATTACTGCGAGTACAGGAAAAGCTGCTTATTTGATTAATGGTGTCACTATACACGCTTTTGCTGGTATAGAAACTGGCGTTAAAAGCCTAGATTATTACAAACGACATATGCATCCAGACGTTAAAAAAACATGGATAGAAACTGATGTTCTCATTATTGATGAAATTTCAATGATTAATGCGCAAACATTTGATTTATTACATTCAATAGCTTGCGAAATTAGACAATGTTACGATGAATTATTTGGTGATGTACAAGTGATTGCTTGTGGTGATTTTTTTCAACTGCCACCTGTTACAGGACAATTTGTTTTTAAATCACAAATATGGGAACACTACATGACAGAAGTGTTGGTTTTAACTCAATGCTTTAGACAAAAAGACGATGAACAATTTTTTGGAGCTTTAAATGAAATCCGCTATGGGCAAGTTTCAGATAAAACTATTGATTATTTTATGACGCGTTGTTTTGAAAAAGATGAAAATTTAAACTCTAAATATACAAGATTATTTTTTAGAAACATCGAAGTGGATGTTTATAACAATCAAAAAATGGAGACTATTAAACAAGAAGGGTATTGGTTTTATGCTAAAGATATTATTAAAAATCGAAATATTCCATGCACGTTTCAAATTCCAGCTGCTGTTTATCTTAAAATAGGTGCTATTGTGATGCTTGTAAGAAATATTAATGTGGAAGAAGGTTTGTGCAATGGTACTATTGGTACTGTCATTTTAATAGAAAGTAATGCAGTTTGGGTGATGATGAATAAAAAAGAAGTCAAAATTGAATGTGTCAAAGAAGAAATTTTAGATTGCTCTCATTCTGTTGTAGGCTCAAGATTTGGTTTGCCTTTAAAATTAGCTTTTTCTTTTACTGTTCATAAAGCTCAAGGAAGTACAATGAATAAAGCCGTTGTTCAATTTAATTCAAAGGCTTTTATTAATAGTCTTTATTATGTTTCTTTATCACGAGTTTGCAATATTAATGATATTTTTATAATTATTAATAATAAATTTGATTTACGAACACTATTTAAAAGTATTACTGTTGATAATGATGTTTTAGAATTTTATAAAAAATACATGTAAATTTTTTTTTAGATTCTTAAAAAAATGAAATTTGAATATCAAACTAAGGAAACTCGTTTTAGTAATAACAGTATATATACTGAACATTTTTTCTTCATTAAAGATGGTTATAAAGATGAAGATATTGTAGAAGAATCACAACTTTATTCTGAAACTCAAAGTCCTGATGAAATTGTTTATCATGTTGAACAAAAAACAATGGAAGGATTTGAAACACAAATGAAAAACAGTATTCATTTTGGTGACTTGTTTCAAAATTTCTTATTGGGTTATAATATTGTTACTTTGTGTTGCAAATCTATTGAAAATGGTTATTGTAAAATAATGAAACGTTGTTACAATTCACCTGTTTATTTTATTAAACCTTTAGAAGGTCCAACTAATTTACGTTTTATTCAAGATGCCAATGTGCGAGCTGTTTTTAATATTTTAGAAAACGATAGCGGATGGAGATTGATACGTTTATGTAATTTTAAAATTAAAACTTTATCCAATTTAACAGAAAGATCTATGATGAAATTACGAGATTTTGAATTGTCTGGTTATAAAAGAAAATCACTCATGACAGATAATCAAATTGAAAAAAAGAAAAAACACAACAAAACTTATTATAAAAAAAAGAACAAAAAGAAGGAGAAAATAGATGAATGGTTTGGCGAATGGTACAGACCACATTCTATAACACAATGGGAAAATTCACTAAAAAATAAATCTTATACTATTCTGTCTTATCAACAAAAAAAAAAATGTTTTTAGATTATAGTGTTTTGTTTGAACCAGGATTATGTTTTTATTCTGCTTTTCTTGTTTCTTTATTGATTCGTCAATGGAATGTGAACACCATTGAAGAATGGAACATAAAAGTGTTGGAAAAAAATGTTACTGATTTATATTCAGAAGAAAATATTTTACAACTTCTTTTTGAAGAACAAGAAGAGCAAAATATTCTAACATGGAAAGACGTTTTACAACAATTAAAAGAAAAATCTAAAAATATGTCATTTCAAACTTTGATTGATTTGTGTCATTGTTTTGCTTACGAAAATACTTTTGATCGTATTAACATTAAAATTTTTGCTGTTAACAAAAAAAATACTAAAATTCGTTTGTTGCATTCTAAATTAAAATCGCAATATAAAAGTTCTCTTGTCGAATTATTAAAAGTGGTTTATGAAAGTGCAAACATTACCAAAGACGATCAAGATTCACAAAGAGTTTTTATTAACGATGAAGAAAGAAATAAAGCCAATCAACGAAAAAAAACAAACAATACGATAAAAATTTGTATTTTTCAAAAAAACAATTCTTTTCACGCTATAAGTATGTTGAACGAAAAATTTTCTACAAAATATTTTTGTTCAAACAACTTGCGTGCTTTGACACAATGTTCAGATTGTGGACAAAAATTTATTAGAGACTCACACAAATGCGAAGGTTATTATAAACCAGACAAGTTTACATACAACGATTGTATTAGTCACTATCGACCACAAAATTCGTTCATGTGTACAAGTAGAAACTTGTTTTCATTTTTAATCACATTTGATTGTGAAACAAGTATTACAAAATCTAAAGAAAATGCTACTTCCAAAGTTAAACCATTATCTGAGTTGAATTATCATTGTCATTCCATTGTGATTCAATGCATTCATGAAAAATTAGCAAGAGAATGTTTTGGTTTGGATGAACAAGGACAAGTGATTACTCAATGGATTTTTTATTATGAAAATACGGTTGAAAGTTTAAAAAGAAATCCTTTAACATCTTTACCTGCTTATTTTCAACCTGGAGTTTCTTTACTTCACAAGACACACAGACAAATTTTGTGGGAAAGACTCAATTGTGAAAATAATGAAAAATTAAAAATGGAATTGCGAGTTTATGATTTAATTGCTTTAGCAGATACTTTGGTTCGTTTTGTTTATGAAATATGTTTACCACGTTTTGAGAGTTTAAATTTATCAGCTGAAGAAAGAAATTTAATATGGCAAGAAGAAAATCCTTTATGTACTATTTGTAGAACTCCTGTAGATAAAATACATCAATCTGATGTTTACAAAAATAAATTTTCTCACATGACTCCTCAAGAAATAGAAACATTAAATCATAACAAATTTCGTATTTACAACGACAAACGAATTCAAGTTGTTAATATCATGTTTCAAAGAGTAGGTCGTTTAGAATTGTTTATGGTACCTTTGAATGTTCAAAATTATTTAATAAACAACGATGCTGAAAAAACAAAACAAGATTTATTTCAAGTATCCACTTTGTATTACATTTGTTGTAGATGGTGGGAAAAATTTCAATACTTACCTGCTACTAATGGTTTATTGAGTGATTATGGGAGAATAACAAGTAGTGATCTTGTAGATTATATGAAACAATTGGCTTTGCTTATCATGACAGAACATCAATTTGAAGCTTATTTTGATCAAGAAGATATAGAGTTGTTAGAAGATTCTTACTTTTTAATTAAAATTTTTCGTAAATGTATTAACGAAAGCGGCGAACAATATACAGATAATCTTCATTTTTTGTTTCTGATGAGAAAATTGAAGCAACCCGTTTATGAATTATGGTATCATGCCATGTTGGTTGCTTTTAATAAACAATTTGAAATAAAATTTAATTTATCTGATTTTATTCAAGATGAAAAAAATCGAGAAAAAGTTTTGAATAAATGCAATTTTTTTCTTAACGCTTTTGAAGATTATCTTGTTATTGATCACGATCATTTTTCAGGTCAAGTGTACGGATTAGCTCATGATTAATGCAACAAAAATTTAGGTCGATATAGTCAACACTTGTCTTGTCCTATTTTTGCACACAATGCTTCTTTTGATAACCGCATTATGATTGTTGAAGGTTTAAAAAAAAAGTTGGATATTCCGTTATACGGACATTTGGCAGAATCTGAAACTACACCTTATAATGCTTTTATAAAATATAGCAATATGGAAGATGTTTTTGTTATATCTAAAAATGTGAGCAAAGTCAATATTATCTGCATTGGTAAACATATTAAAATTGTAGACAGTTTGAAAATTTTAAAATGTTCTTTAGAACAAGCTAGTAGTATGTTATCGCAAAAAGCTCAAAATCAAATTGTTAATACCATGTTGCATTATTTACGAGCTTTTCATCCAGAATTGATTCATTTAACCCACAATCAAGAGTTTAAAAATTGTTTTATTAAAAAAACATTATTTCCTTACTCACAAATAACAGACGAACTCTTAAATATTGAATATAAAACATTTCCACCAATTGAATTATTTGCTCAACATGATTTAATGAAATCTAAAAATTTACAAGAAGAAATTAAAAAATTAAAAGAAGCTTATGAAGGTGTCAAAAAATTATGGAACTTTTTAAATTTAAAAACTTTAAAATCTTTATTACATATCTATACTGTACTCGACACAGTTGTATTAGGATCTGTTATGATTGACTTTGATGAAAGAACATTTGAATTTACAAAGTTTCATATTCTTAATCACGTGAGTATTTTTAGCTATACAAGCAAACTCAATTCAAGCATTAGTTTAATTCCTGCTCAATTTCCTCCGACCAACGAACATCAAAAAATGATTGAAAAAAGTATTCGAGGAGGAATGTCAACCAACGGTACACAAAAATTTGCCATTGATACAGATTACTTTGAACCTAAAATAAAAGAACTTAAATTAAACAGCGAGTTGAGAGGATGTTTAATTTTTATGGACGAAAACGGACAATACGGAGGAGCACAATTAAAACCTTTACCTTTTCATATGAAATATTCTTTTGATTTGGAATGTATTACTTTAGACGATGTGATTCAAAAATACCATCGTGTTAATTTAAACGGTTTCTCAACGAGTGCTTTAGTTCATTGTCAAATTAGTATGAAACCAGAGTATCAAGATTAAGTCGGAGGTTTTTCACCCATGGTAGAAAAAGAAATTATATCTTTTCAAGATTATTATCCCACTGAAATTGTATCTAAACGTTATCTTAAAAACAACGGAACTTACGGTATAGAAAAAGATAAAACTATTAAATTGGTCATGAAATTAAGTTCGCATGAAACGTGTGAATTTTTAGACACTTTAATATGGTTGACTACATGTTGTGGATGCATTGTTGAAAAAATTTACAAAGTACTTCCTTTGTGGCGTTAACCTTTAGCTCAAAAAATGGTAAAAAGAAATATGGAAAAAAGAAAATAAGCTATTAAAAAAGGTGACAAGGTAGTGGATGCTTCTTGTAAATTACAAATTAACGGACATTACGGAACTCTGAGTCAACAAATTGCACAAAAATTAAATACTACTTTTATCAACCACGAAGAAAAAGCATTCCAAAATACGATTGAAAATTTTCAAAACATTCGTCGTGTTTTAATTCAAGAAGGGCAAACTGATGAAAATATTAAAATGTTATTTCCTTTTCATTTTCAAAATTTATTATATAACGGATCCCAATTTATCGGTGTTGAACCCGAAAGATATAAATTGGATGTTTTTGAAAAAAAAGTATGTTTAGATCAATACGAGACGAGTGATTTTAGTTATGATGATTATTTTAAAGAAAGTCTATTTAGTTTGATGACAGATGTAAAAACAAAAAGTATTTTATTTCACGATGAAGACAATCATTATGAAATGAAAGATGCTTTTGAACTTTTAAAATCGAAAGATCATAAAAACGCACTCATTTTAACAACGAGTGAAAAATGTAAACTTGTAAACACCTCTTTACGTATTGTAGCTTCACAAATTTTATCTTATGCTAAACTCAACGTTGGTCGATTTAGTTGGGAATTGGGACAAATATTAAGAAATCATGGAGCGGAAAAACATTTGGTAGTAACAGATACTGATTCTGGTTGTTTTTTCATTACACAAAAAAAAAATAAAATGCTTTCTACAACGTTTCGTGAAAAAGTAGAAGAATGGATTTATTTTTCAAAATTTGGTGATCGTTGGATGGATTATTCCAATTATAAAAAAACTCATCCTTTTTATTCCACTCTTTATGCTAAAGAAACAGATCACTTTCAAAATGAAATACCACCTCCTTATTATATTGCTCAAGCTTTTGCTATGGGACCTAAATGTTATAGTATTCATAGCGTTGATGGTGACGAAGAAAAAAATTATTATAAAAATAGAGCTAAAGGAGTACCCAATTCAAAACTATTATTTTCAAATTATGTTAATGGTTTTGATACCTTTGCTGCAAAAAGAATAACTAAAGAAGTTCCTTTCTTAGTGATAAAAGAAAATCAACCTATTGAACAAAATAGAATGAGTGTTAATTACAAACAAGTTAAAATACAAACACACACTATTGATTTTTTAAAAAGATTTACACAAAAAAATTATGTTTTTGATGACGGAGTCATGACTGAAATTCGTGATCATTATCTTTTGCAACCGATACGAGAAGCCAATTTAAAAGTGTTACCTGATATGGAAAAATTTTGTAGCAACGAACACATACAAAATTTACTTGAAATTGAAAAAAATATTATAAAACAATCAGAACGTTATCAAACAATGGCCATGTTTAATCGAAAAGTTTTGATCCCTTTATTATACGATCTTAAAAAAAATATAAATTTGTAAATTTTTTTTGAAGAATATAAAAATGGAATTTTATTTTTTAGAACAAAAATTAACAGCACAACAACTTGAAAACAAATTAAAAGAAATTGGTTATAAAAATTTTTATTTAGTAGAAAATACAGAAAACGAAATTCATTATTTTAAAAAAAACGATTTTTTTACTTCACGTTTGATTCTCATTAGTCTTAACGGACGAAATTTAATTCCTGAAGAATTTTTAAGTTGTTGTCTTGATTGTTTCATTGAATATTTAGATTTTACATTGCACGTAGGATGTTATAAAGAAGATTGTAAACATTGTGATGATTATAATACTGTTCATTATAATTGCAATTGTTTTTTAGAAAAATAAAAATAAATGGATAGTATATTATTAATAGAAGTGGCAAAACGTTTAAATCGAGATTGGAAAACATGTGGGAGATATTTAAAAGTAAACGAACAAGAACTGGATCTTATTGATGCAGATTGCAGATATATTGAAGAAAAAGATTTTGAAATGTTAAAAATATGGAATCGTTATGGTACCAAAGAACAATTAATTTATGCAATGAATAACATACCAAGAATGGACATTAGAAAAATTATTTTGCACCGTTTTTTGTAAATTTTTTTTTTATTAAAAAAGAATATAAATTAAAAAAATATTGTCATTTTTTTATTCGTAGTTAAAAAAATGGAACAAAAAGAAGAAAAACCTCTTGAACAAAAAATTGAAAATGTAGAACAACCTATAGAAAAACCTTTAGAAAAAAAAGATGGTAGATCTATAACCGAAATATTAAACGAAAAAGGTTTTCATGATTTCTATTTAAAAGGAACATCAAAAGAAACTGAACTTAAAGAAGAAGAAAACAGTTCACAAATAAAATTTAATATTTTTAAACCTACTCAAGATGTTTACCCTGAAAATACAATTATTACTGGACCTACAAACAGTGGAAAATCAACTATGGCAAGAGAATTATTACAATGTGGAAAATTTCCTGATGCTGAAATGTTATTTGTAATACAAATGAGAGAACCTAGTGATTGTCAACACAAAACATGGAAAAATATTATTGATTCTTCTAAAAATAATTTAGAAGCCTATCATATTATAACAGTGAACAGTCCAGAAAATTTAGATTCTGTAATACAAAGAGCCATTGGTTTTTCAAAAGATAAATACGGTATTCAAAATAGCGATCACCGTTTACTAAAAACAATACTTTTATTTGACGATATTAGTGCTTTTTGCTTAAAAAGTCAACAATATACTAGCGCGTGTTCTAGTGGTTCTCATCATGGAGTAGGTACCATTACTATTTTTCATTCCGTTCCTTCTAAAGCCAGCCAGTGTTGGAACAATTTAGTATCACATTACGAATGTATTATTTCTTTTGATAACAACAGCGAGATTGAAAAAATATTTAAAAACGATTTTCCTTCCACCGGTAAAATGCATCATCACGTTATAAGCGATTTGTTAAATAAAGAAACTTCTAATCAACACGGGCATTTGGCTTTATTTAAAAGAAACTCTTCGGTGGCACGTTTAAGAAGTCAAATTACAAGTAAAGAACAAAAAGTATTTATTCCAGTAAACGCTCAAGGTAAATTGGACTTTGATTATAAAGACATGAGCGTCAACAAAAAAATTGTTAGTTTTCAATCTTTTCCCTATGTCAAAGCTCCCCAATTAAAAAATCATTATTATCTCAAATCGCATCACAACAACTATAATCAAGAAAAGGAGAATAAACCCAACGAAGAAGATCAAAACGATATAAATAAAGAAAAAGAAAATTCGATAAAAAAAAGAAAATGGAGTGAAAGCGAAAGAGCAACACAACTACTGCAAGAAATCAAAAGACAAAAACGATATGGATTGTGCGAATCCACAGACGAATCTTCAAACGAATCTTCAGACAGTGGACCCAGTTCTGATTCTGAATGATTGGGAAAGCGAAGAATTTTTACGAATTTTACAAAACGATTACGAACTATGCAATTCTTCCAACAAAGCAAGTAAACGTCAAGCCATGAGACAAAAATTGGCTGTTCGAGGTCAAATTTTTATTCCCAAAATGAATAGAAGAAAAGACATTGACGAAAACGAAATTAAAATATGGATGAAAGAAATTTTGACACGTTTTAATGCTGTAAAAATGTTAAAATGTGAACTTTTATCGGATCACGAAAGACAACAAATAAAAAACGCTTTTCAAGAATACGTTTGTTTAGAAATTAAACTTTTTGTCAAAGAATATTTGTATCCGTATCCAAAATTTAACGAAAACGGAAAAGTTATCATGAAAAAAGAAAAAATGAAAGATAAAAATCAAGCTATATCCGACTTTGTTTATCACAATTATAACGTTTTAAAAAAATATTTCAACTCTACTCGTTTTAAACTTTATCACGAAATTATAAATTATTACGCTAATAAATTAATTTCATTTGACACTATACAACCTACAAAAACTGTAATCGATTTATTAAGACAACAGTTTGACGTTGACTATTGTCAAAAAGAATTGTATTTTCAAAATAATTTGTATTTTTATGAAACATGAATAGATATAGACCTTATCACGAGTCTCCTTTATTAACTTTACGTAAAGTATTAGCCAAAAATGCCTACAACATGGATGTTTTTAACAAAAAATTATTACAAATCAACGAGCAAGAAAACGAACAAGTAAACCTAGAATCAGAAGAAACCAACACTTCAAATGTGTCTGACATTATTCAAAGATACGATTTACCTTTTTCTCTCAATTATGCAGATCCTATCAATCTCGAAAATCAAATTGCTGGCGAAGTAAGTTTTCAACAAAATTTAAATGCTTTGCTACCTCTAGACACTATGCTCGATAGTGATATAGCTACAAGTTTAATCAGCGAACAAGATAAATGGAAAACATATCTCAACGTAGGAGGAGATGCTTACGCTTTTAAATCCATTTTAAATTTAAATAAACAAAGCGAATTCAACGATCAAATTGATCAAAGAAACATTAGCGAAACTTTAAGAATGATGAGAAATTTAAAAAGATTTCCTATTGAAGACAACTCTCTTACTAGTACCCCTCCTTCCTCTATTCAATCTACATTAAATACTTTACCACGTTCTACTACTTTAAACACTATTCCATCAGCTCATAAAAAAATTTACACTTTGACACCTCTTAATAAATTTTTAATTTTTCACGAAACGGCCAACGCAAGTGAAATTTTGGAACAACTTTATCGAAACGAATCTGTAAAAAAAATTCCCAACTTACCTAAACATCTAATAGACATGTGTAAAAATCAAGTCAATTATCGATATGGTTCACATCAAATTTCTTTACGTGTTTACAAACCTAGAAACGAAAAAGCCACTCTAAACAATTTAAAAATTTATATTTTATATCAAGCTAATGTTGTAGATGTAGAAGAATCTATAGCTAGTATTATTAACAATGTGACCAACTTTGCCTTTGAAAAAATCAACGATCCAAAACAATATTCCTATTATGCTAACGAGTTTTTAACTTTACTCACTTCTTCTCATTCTGTAGCTAACATGAGAGTAGTAGCCGATTATTATCAAATAAGACAATTGACTTTTGCCAAATTATGGAGTTTTATTAAAAAATATAACATACCCTTTCGAAACGAAACTAAATTAACCTCAGAAGGTGTCTATGCTACTGCTTTAGCTCGAGATCCTTACACTGTTATGACATCTAGTTTTATAGAAAGCGAATCTATCAGTGACAAAAGTTTTGGTGGTACAAGAGCTTTTGAAATATTAACAAAAACAAAAGATGTTGTTCAACAAAGATGTATACAATATGGCGAAATGTTTCGAGGTGATAAATTTGAAATATTAAGAGAATATATTCAAGTCAACAGTTATTTACTACCCAATAAAGATATTTTTAATCAAATGTTAAATAATTATAACGAAAACGCATTATCCAACAGACCCATCGGAGAAACTATGGTCTATTTAACATTCAAAACTTTTTTCAACACTGTACCTTCTTTACCTTTTAGAGATGTAACAGAAGTAGCTCGATTAAAAGAAGAAGTAGAACAAACTTGCGCTAAAGGAGGTATATTGGGGTTATTGCAACATATTAAATCCAATTCAAATCAATTTTACAGTACAGAAAATACAATCAAAGAAAAAAGTTTACTCGAAATGTTAATGATAATGGGCGCAATGTATAATTCTCATCTTGTTCGTTTAAATTCGCTTTTAACATCTTATAAAAAATGTTTTGAAATGGATTCTAATAATATTGAAAATTTTGCCAACGCTTTAAAACATGTTACCCATTTTAAAAAAAGAAATTTATTCACTCATCCTTTAAAAAAAGCTTCCTTATTAGAAATTCCTAAAAAAGAACCACGAACACGAGCATCCGATCCTTACTTGAGTTCAATAGAAACTAAAAAAGAAGAAGAACCTGTTGAAACAACTACTGAACCTGAAACTAATCCCACATTATTAGGAGCTACAGCTTTACCTGAATCAATAGCACTTCTTTACCTGTTGAAGCTAGTGCTTCAACTGAAACTAGTGAAACTCCAATATTAACTACAAAAGCTCGTTTAGAATTAAGAATAAAACCAATAGAAACAAGATCGAGAAAAAAAGCACTCTAATAAAATGGACAATGATTTGAGAAATGCTATTGACAACCTTGTAGAAAATCAACTGACTAAATTATCGAGTCGTTTGTTTGCTTTGACTTACGTACCCAAAATTAAAAAAGTTTTGTTGCAATTGGACACTTTAAAAAAAAATCCAACTGATTTGAAATTTTATGATCAACTCAAAGCGCTTTTAGAAAATTCCATATATGCCAAATGGAATGGACTCATCACCGCTTGGTCACACGTTACTTTACTTTTTAAAAAAACAACTGATGCCAGCGTTAAAAAACAAGCACCACGGAAACCTTATGTTTATAAAACACATCAATATTCGTACGATAAACCTCACCAATATTTTCAAGCCGATTTGGCCGACATGAACAGTTTTAATGTAAACTTTGCTTCTCATCGACCTGAATTTTGTTTAGTTGTAGTAGATGGAGTATCTATAAAAGTCTATTTGAGAGTCACCAGTAAAAAAACAGCTGATAAAGTGTTGAGCAGTTTTAAACACATTTTTGAAGACATTAAAAGAGACGATAAATCTTTTATTTACCTTCAAACAGATCAAGGTGGAGAATTTTTTAACAACAAAATGGAAGAATGGTGTTATGAAAAAAACATTGTTCATTTTAGTTCAAAAAATTATGGAAAAGCTTACTTGGCTGAATCGACTATAGGTCGAATAAAACAACTTTATCAAAAATTAAGAAAACAAGGTGAACTTCAAAAAAAAAATTGGAGTTTTTATATCGAGGACATGGAACAAAAACTCAACGAAAAAGAACGAGTCACAAGTGGAATCGCTCCTGACGAATTGGATGCTGACGACGCCAAAGGTAAAGCTCTTCGTTTAATCGATCAATATCAAGACGACAAAAGACGAGGACGACATTTTTCTTCCAACATGCTACATCGAGTAGAAAAAGAATACAAAAACGAAAAATTAAAAATATACAAACCACTCTCCATTGGAACAGAATGTTACTTGAAAAAATATAAAATTGATCCCAAAGACACCTTTAGCAAATCGACTACTCGTAATCAACCCTATTGGGACACTACCAAAAAAGTAATTATTATCAATGTCTCTCAGCGCACTAACCCTTCAGTACAAGGTTATATACCCGTTTATATTTATAAAGTGGGAATAATTGGTGATTTAAATACAACATTTAAAGTGAAACGAGAAGATTTATTACCTGTTAACGAAGAAGATAAAGATATTTATTATAAAAACTTTAACGAATATGTGAATACTTTTTTAAAACCTTTAAAAAAAAAACTACAAGAAAAAAAGAAGAAAAGAAAAAATGAACAATTTAACGTTTGACGATATTTTAGATGTAAATAAATATGATTGTAGTACGTATTATTTTAGTGAAATTAAAAATAAAAATGAAGCTAGCGTGCATTATAATGTTTTAAACGATTTTAGTCTACCGTTAACTCCTAACGATATTGACAAACCCACGTTTAAAAATAATACCATTTTACATTTAGCTAGTATGGACGTACCTACTAATTTAACTCGAGTAGACGAAAGTCTATCCTTTTCTGAGAATGCCTACGGATTAAGAATGGAATCTAAACCTGCTATAAAAAAAATGTTAGCTGATATTCAAAGCGATATGATTGCTAATCCTACAAGACCCATAAAATATTTTTATCTGATTACAAAAAGTGTTGTCTTGTACGCCAACCATGTGCCTTTACCAGGTGACACGTTTCCTTGCTATGACATTTTAGATATGGAAAACATGAGTAGCGATCATATGAATTATATGTGGTCTTTTTATGCAACAGGTGGAGGTAGACTCTTTGGTGTTATGACACCCTCCTCTTATCAAGATGATTTTTTTATTAGAAACTTGGAACTTTATAATTCTAAATTAAATAGAGTGCTCTATTTTTCAGACTTTTTTTCAAGTTATTATAATAAAGATGGTAAAATTTCATCAACAAAATATTTTAATCCAAAATATTTATTTGATTCTTCAACTGTTCTTCGTTACAAAACAGCTGTAGTTGATATGCCTATGATAAAATTTAGTTTAGATGTAAACAACAATGTTCAACAAAATGTATTCAACGTCAATACTACACCATTTCCAAATAGAACCAATTATAATTTATTATGGTATTATAAAAAAGGAAACGAATATGCAAATAACCCTTCTTTTTTACAACCTATTCGATCTAGTGTATCTTCATACGTGCAAGACAGAGGTTTATCTTATTTTGGTTTTTTTTCAAACAGAACATCTGCAAGCGCCTACATTGTAGAAGATTTTACTAAATTATTACAATTTAATTATAATCCTGACTTATCTCTATACGACAACATATTCAGATTATCATATCTTACTCACACTAGTAAAAATTATTGTATTTATGCAAAATATCCAACTTTAACCGCGACACAAATAGCAGCCATTTCACCCGAAAGACAAATTATTCTAAACGGTATAGAAGAAACTTTTGTTCGTCCTTTTATTCATATTATGCTTTCACCCAATTATAAAAATCCTGCTTTATCAGCTTTAACAAATTTAACCGCTGACGATAATATTCTTAGCGTTGATTTAGATATTTATATTAATAACTTTTTACCTATTGCAGAAAGCACAAAATCAAAAACGAAACACATTTTACCGTGGCAAATTGCATTTTTTTTACTAAAAATAATAACTAATACCAACACCAATCCCTTTGAAGGTAATCTATATAACGTAGAAACTAATCTTAATGATTTCAACATACCTTATAATGTCAATGTTCGTATTCAATCTTTATGGAAAATTTGGAACGACTATGTTGACACTAAAAACAATCTATTAGGTGTTTATACTAGTGAAAAAATAGTACTACCACAATTTGGAGATATTATTAAAGCTGCTTTTGTAAATACTGGTGTTAATCCAAACACAAAATTCTTTTTTGCGGACGCAAATAGTTTAGGGGCTGAACCTACAGAATTATTAACCAGTTTTTATCAATTATGGTTCCCTCTTACATCTAAAAGAAAATATTATCGTTATACTTTAAAAAATATACCTTTAGCTTCTTTACCTTTACCTTTTTTTAACGTCGATCAAGTCATATGGCCCGAAAGAGAATTAAAAATGATGGATGTTTTTACAGAAAGTTTAAACGTGACAAACAATTTACTCAATCTCAATTTCAACAACTTGACCTTTGCCGATCATACTTATGCAGGGCCTGATTTTAACATGTTTAGTAAATATCTTACCAATAATCCCAAAGGTCAACCTTCATGTATTCCTACTCCTATAGACGGAGTATCCAATTATTATACGTTTTTTTCTTTACCCTCTTTCCAAAGAAAATTATTGTCACCCATTAAAGTGAGCACATACCTTATGAAAGGATTATTGGATGTTAAAATGAGTCATAACTCCTATTCAGATTATGATACAAGTTATGTTTCCTCAACCGGAATTATTGGCGAACCCGAAATAAAACCAAATTATTGGCGAACCTTTCAAGTGTTACCTTCCAACTTACCTGATGATATTTATAAAATGTGGACATCTGATAATACTTTAATTGCTAAATATAACGCAGAAACTTTTATTGAAGTTTTAATCTATTGCGAACAAAGCAAACCTTTATTTTCAAATACCATCAAAGTACCTCTTGTCACTACGAGCAGTTTTGAAAGAGCGACTACACCCTCTCATAAAACATGGTTCAATAGTTTCAAAGCCATTTTACAAGGAAATAATCTAACAGAATTGGTATTTTATTGCACTTCCCTCAACGGACAATTTATTTATCAAAAAAAGAGTGACGGTACGATTATACAAACTTGGACAGACAGTTTACCATTAAAAAATATCATTTTAAAAATGTATCAACCTATTGGAAACAATCCTATACCTTATACTTTGCTTTTACAAAGAGATCAATACAGTTTAACTCAACAAATTAATCCCTTTATTATGCAAGTCGATCAAAATATGACCAACGCCATGTCGCTCGATTTTAACATTCAAAAAAAAAGACTCGCTTTCTTAAGATGTACCCTTGTTCAAATTAGTAATTTTAATAACAGCGTTTCCAATTTTCCTACTACTACAGACGCTTACATTTTTATTAAATGCGATCAAGCTGTAAATTGTGGTATGTATATGAACAAAATTTATGTACCAGGAATTGTTGCTTATTTCAATTTTTTAGATTACACTAATTCTACACAAGTCACCACCAATATTGATTTTACAAAAAATCGTAATACTTCTATTCAAGGACAATTATCTACCTTTGATATTAACGATGTGGACGATTGGAAACAAACAAGATGGTCTTTTCTCAATTCTAAATCTGAACCGCTTACCTTTAATAATCTTAGTTCTACTGTATCTTTTAATCCTACCTTGAAGATTCAAATGGTTCCATTTTACAATTAACTAGTTTGATTATTATAAATTAATGTCTTTTATTTTTTATTATAATTAAGAAAATATAAAAAGAAAAAAAAGTTGTTATTTATTTTCTCTCTTATTTACAAAAAAAATGAGTCTCTTTTGTGCCAAAGGAAGATATCATAAAAATTTAGTCAATTTAGAAGAAAAAATGAGGCAAGAAACAAAAGTCAATCCTAAAGATCAATTCAATCAAATTAAAAATCACATGCAACAATTACAAAATCAACTAACTCAATACTCTACTAAATCCGAATTACAAAACATGAAATCTGAATTGGATGAAATTAAAAAAATTAAAAATAAAAAAGAAGAAATACAAGAAGAAAAACCTCTCAAAACAAGACAAAAAAAAGAACAAAAAAAACCCAAACCTAAGAAACGAAAATATTCAGAATCTGAAACCGAAAGTTCAGAAGAAGAAGAAGAACTTGTTGAAAAAAAAACAAAAATAAAATCAACTCCTTTACACATTTGTTCACAATGTTTTCAAGAAGTCAATGCCGTTGACAAAATAAATGGTTTATGTAAAAACTGCATTATTCAACAAAGAGCCATTTTATCAAGTTCACTCTTGCAGAATAACGAAAAAAAGAAAAAAAAATTGAATAAAAAAAGTTTAATTGAACTTGGTTACACTCGAGCTTTAAAAGACGTTAAAAATAAAAAAATACCATTTAAAAAAAACACTTCAGAATCAGAAGATGAATAAATAGAAAAAAATCTTTTTCTTCTTTTTTTTTAACAAAAAAAAATGGGTTCGTTAGCTAAATATATGAGAGACGGTGACGGTAATCGTTACACACCCAATACAGACGGTCATGTTACTATTGAAGATGTTTTAGCACAAGCCGACCACGAAAATCGTTTATTGCAAGAAGCAACAAGTGGTAATATTAGTGCAGAATATAAAGCAATATTAAATGAAAAATATCCTGGTTTTCAAACAGCTCAAGCTCAAGATGAAGTTATCGCTGTTAATAATCAAAAATTTTCTTATGATCTTACTTCTGACATGGCTAATTTAATTTCTTTTACCAATATACTTAATGAATGGACATATCTACCAGATTATTATATTGATTTCGATTTGTATCTTTTTAAAAATGTAAACACGCAAACAAAATTTACACCTGTAACAGACGATGGTTTAGCCAAAAAAGTCTGTCTTACCAACAACTTTATTCATGCCTTATTTAAAAATTTTAAATTTTATCCCAACTATCAAAAAAATAATACTACTTGCGCAAACAACGCTGTCAATAATCGAGCTTATGATCGTTTTAGAGCAATGCTCGTTAAAAAAAGTTTTATGAAACCTTTTAGAGAGTTGATGATTAATCCTAGTTTAGGTTTAACAGAAGACAGTGAAAATACTACAACCCCTATTAATTATACTGAAACCAAAACCCTTATGCAATCTGCAGATCCTAATGGACTCATTCGTCCTCTCAACACAGCAAGCGGAGCTGCTCCTGCACCTGCTGGTTATCAAACAGCGCTAAGAGATAGATATAATGCTTTCATGCTAGGTGACAAAGGTTGTAAATTTAGAGTACCTTTGAGTTTAATATGTGAAATTTTTCAAATGAAAGAATATTTTGGAAAAAATAAACAAATTAGATTAGAGTTTTATATTGAAAACGATATGAATCAACTATTAGAATGGGTAAGACCTATTGCAGACGCAGACGTAACAGCGCTTGCTAATGTAGGAGTAGCTATAAAAAACCCAATGATTTATTGCAATACCTACAGACTCAAACCTAGTTTACCTTTGGAAAAAACTTTATATCTCAACAGTAAAAAAGACGAAATGTATACTTTACTACGTATTGCTCACTACGAACAAATTGTCACTAATGTAGAAAATGTTGCAGAAGTCACTGTCAATTTAGGAAGTATAAAGACGGCAGATCTTGTACCTCACAGCATTATATTTTTTGTTAATTCGGAAAAAGAAAGCGATCATTTAAGCAAAGGTTGTTTTACACCCGTTGAAATGTCATGCAGCTTGATTAAAAAAATCACCCTTTATAATTTTAGAAGAACATATGTTAATTCTGCAGGTGATACTACTGAATTAGATATGACAAAACAAGATGATCAATGGCAAGTTTGGAGAAGTTATGCTTCCTGGTGTAAAGGAAATATACCCTCTACTTTTAATATTAATAATTTTGCAGATTTTTATAATGCTGATGATGATAGTTTTATAAGACATCCTAAACTCTACTTTAGTACTACTAACACTACAGAACCTTTAGTCATTGATACCACCAGCGATTATAATTTTATCAACGATAAACCTCCTGCTACTATTGCTGGAAATAATTCCTTTCAAATCAATGTTCAATTTACAGAACAATTTAAAGGTGTACTTGTTATGTATTTACAATATCCAGCTCAAGTTATTGAACAAGGGGCAGGAAACGATACCGAAGTCAACTATATTCCTAGTAAATTTAAATCCTCTTAATTTGTTATAAAAAACATTTTTAATTTTATGAAACAAACCCTATTTGTATTTAATATTTTATAAGCAAACGACTATTTATTTCTAAAAAAAATCTTAAAAATCATAAATTTTGTTTTTTTTTCATTTCTCTTGTGTTTCATGGCTCGCAGGCATACAAGAAGAAGCGGACACCGTCGACATCGTCGTATACATAGAGGTAGCGCGAGACATCATAGAGGAAAAGGAAAATTTTTTACCAAAGTGAAAAATTTTGCTAAACGACTATTAAAATCAAACGTAGGAGGTTACGCTTTGGATTATCTTCAAAAACAACGCGATGCGTAAAAAATTTTGTTGCACCGCTTGTAAAATAAAAAAAAGTTCATGTAAAAAAAGAGGCAAAGGAAAACGTTTCAAAAGACGAAAAAGAATTAGACGTGGAAAATATAATCCTCAAACTAAAGCTGATTATTTAAGAATGCTTTATTATATGCCCGATTCTTTTTATGACAATATGGAAAAAAATAATTTACAAAAAACAATTCTTACATAAAATTAAATTTACACCTGTTAAAAATCTACTTTTTTTTTCACAATATAAAAACCTTTATCCATTCTCAAAAAAAAAATCTTTTTACAAATGTATAGAAAAAGAGGAAGAGGAAGAGTTTATTTACCTCCTTTAAAAGGCGCAGGTAAAAAACGATTCAGAAGGCGAAGAAAATTACGAGGAGGCAATAATATACAAGACACTTTAAGAAAATTTAAAATTTACCCTTGGTATAAAGCTTAAAAGAAACAAATGCAAAAAAATAAATTTGAACATATTAAAAAAATCATGTCTTTACAATATAAATTAGTTTAACTACACTCTAACATGTCGTAATGCATAGAAAAAGAGGAAGAGGAAGAGTTTATTTACCTCCGTTAAAAGGCGCAGGTAGAAAACGTTTAAGAAGACATTTAAGAAAACGCATGCGTGGTAAATTTCTTCCGTTATTAGCTGCAGTTTTAGCACCCACTTTATTATCTTCACTTATTCCGAGATAAAAAAATGTATAAAAGAAGACATAAAAAAAGACATTATAAAAGACATTATAAAAGACATAGAACAAGACGAATGCGTGGAAAGTTTTTAGGACCTCTTTTAGGAATGGTATCTAAAGTCGTTTTACCTTCCTTTACTAGCGCTCTTCTCCCTACCATTGGTAAAGCCGTTTTGGGTGGAGCTATCTCCGGTGGAATTTCTTACGGAATTAATAGAATTGGAAAATAATATTTTTTTATAATATAATATATAAAAAAATTTTTACACTTTGTTTTTTATTATCTTGTTACAAATATAAAATCCAAACATTGTTCCAAGTAATATAAAAACTCCTAATAATGCTCCAAATAAATATCCTCCTACTACAATAACGATAAACAAGCTCAAAAGTGTTAATATAGACGCTATTTTCGATTTATTAACGCACTTCAAAATTTCGAATATGATTCCCATGTGAGTCGTGTGTGCCACCATAATCTATTGGAGGATCAGTTTTATAAGGTTGAACTACTGCTGCAGGCGTTGGAGTTTGAAATTGTTGTAACGGTTTGTTTTTTGATTCCATTCGGTTATGATACTACTTTATTCTTTTTTTTTTCGCTCTTTATATACATTCGGTCACGCTTCATTAATTTGTCTCATCTTTTTTTTAGCGCGCATGCGCATGCGCATGCGCGTAGGGTCCTGTCCGTCAGGTCTCTTATGACTAAAATAAATTTCACTTTAACGGTTCATCATCTCGGTATCAACACTTTATTACCCGGTTCAAAATTATAACCACGGACTCGGATGGATTATAAGGTCTCTTACAACATTTTTCTAAGGATTATGGTCTCTTACAAAAGTTGCAACATTCACTATCATCAAATATATGTTAAGTACTTTCTTTTCTCATTTTATGTGATTATTAACTAAGGAACTTTAATAAAATTTTTTAGTAGATTATTAACTAAAGAACCTAAGAATTAAAAAAATATTGTAGTAGATAAAGTCCTCCTAGATCAATAAGCAAAAAATAACCGCTAAAACCTATACTTTTAATTACAATTCTTAACAAAATAAAAATCTTTTAGAGCTTCAATGATTCACCTTGTACATCTATAATTCTGTATTATATGTACATCTTTATATCTGATTGCAGTATTACAAAGCTGATTGAACCAGCTAACAACCTCCCACAATCTCTTACAAGTATCTATTTAAATTATGCTTGAAAAATCCAGTACCAAGGCATTTAAAGATTAATGTCATCCATCATTAGTAGTACTGCTTGCATTTTTTTTGGGGTCAGAAATATTGAGATGCAAAAATAATTTTTTCAAATATTCAGGTTTCCAACACATATTGGTGAATAAAATTGAGTGAAAATTGTAATGCTACTAAACCAGAACAACAAAAAATAAAACTTACAAAACTCAAAAAGCTATGTTTTAAAAAATGTTTTAAAAAAAAATTTGTCGAAAAAGTTATTTGACAGGAAATAATGGACAAAAAAACATTTAAATAAGCAATACCACAAAAATTACGTTTGATAATTTTTTTTACGGTTTATGAAATCAGATATGAGTTTAAAAACACAGTACAAAGCTTCATTCAAAGAGTCTGTTGAATATTTGGTTTCTATTATTAAAAGTGTTATGTTGCATGGTAGACCTGGGATTGCACAATGAGGCAGAAGGGATGATTGCAATGGAAGTCTTGAAATGATGGTTTTATAAAAGCAGAAAAAAGCTTAAACGTGCTATTAGTTTACTAAGTTTATGCTGGAAACAAAGATATAGAACATCATTTAAAAAGTTCACGAATGAAAGTAAACAGTACATTTTAAACAAATTATAACAAAATAATTAAAGTAGTTAAAAGTATTTTTCAGGGATAGTTGATCAAATGATCAACTATCCCTGAAAAGGATTATGATCCGCTGTGGTGACCCCTAAACGGGAAATAAGAAGAAGAAGAAGAAGAAGAAGAAGAAGAAGAAGAAGAAGAAGAAGAAGAAGAAGAAGAAAAAGAAGAAGAAGAAGAAGAAGAAAAAGAAGAAGAAGAAGAAGAAGAAGAAGAAGAAGAAGAAGAAGAAGAAGAAGAAGAAGAGCAGTTGTCAGTAACTATTCCTAGAAATAAGTCAAGATTTATGGCTACAAAATAGAGACACAGGATACATCAATGTGATAAGGTGCAAGTGATGTTTAATATTACCTAAACTTATAGTTGTTGTATTTAAACCTTTAATTGTAGTAATAATTTGTTCATAATAAGCAAAACGAAGCATACTGTAGAGAATCTTTTTATTTTAGTACACAACTTTTATTTGTAACGAAACCATGTTGATTTTCATTGATTGACTTGTTTTAAGCAAAACATTTCATCTTTTATCATTTACTATCTTTGCTGACTTTAAGTCAATAAATTTGACTGTTTAATGAAAAATTTCATATTTAATATAATTTCCAACTTCCTCCCATTCTAAAGGAGGAAGTTTGAATGATTTACCATTACAATTTTAATTTTGAAAGAGTAACCAAGATCCTTTCATTTTATATGACAAACGCTTTGAGTTGTCTTAAAAACTGTAATTCAAAATTTGTCTTGCTTATAGGGAATTTCCTGAGGAGTATCACTGACTGAATAATACTATTGAGTCAGTAAAAATTTTGTCAGTAAAACTTCTATGACAAAAACTCCTAAGCAAAACTATGTTTTGCAGATGAAACTTTAAAACTTTGATTTCCAAATGTGCGCAACTTGGATTTCAAAATGTGTACAATGCCTCCCTAACCTCAGTATACTATTCATAAAAATTACAAATAAATTGCAAATGATACTTTAGATGCAACATGCAAGTTAAATTAAAACTTTAATTAAAATTTCATAAACTTAAAATAATGATTTCAGACTTAATACAGTATATTCTAACTTATTAAACATTTCTGGTAGTGGGTAAAAAATTAGGCCTTCCTGAAAATTAAAATTAATTTGAATAGAAAATAATTTTGGATTGAATATTAATCACATAAAAAGGACATGTTGGAAAAATTAAGAAATTAGTCTACAGATTCTTCTAAAAACGGTGAAAAATTTAAATTTTTCTTTACAAAAACCTTTTTTATAACTTGTTGGAATATAAAAATGTGTTTGATTTTCTAATAAACTATTTTCAGACGCTGAAAAAACAATAACCTGGATAGTTTTCATAATAGTGTCAAATGAGGTTTATATAGGTCTTTAAAAAAATTTCTTTTACCCTTTGAGATAACCTGACTCTTACGCTAACCTTAAAAGCCTAATAATAATAATAATTTATTTTAGTTTTTTTTACAATAAAAAATCTTAATGAACTTACTGCAAAACTGGTTAAAAGTGGTATTGTTGTTATTAGTTTTGTTGCGTCAAGATTAGCAAGAATATGGTAACTCTTCAACTTTAAATGATTCTCGTGGTTGCATAGTTGCTTTTGTAAAAAAGCAAAAAAACAATAAAATAAATGTTTAAGTACTATTAAATAAAAAATTTATATTTACAATTCAATATTTCATCATTAAATAAATGTTTACAAAACTTTATTAAAACTATATTTATAAACTCATTAAAAAACTATATTATATATTATGCAATTGCTTCATATGCTGACTGCAAATCTTCCTTAGTCTTTGCCTAGTGAAGGTTTTCTCTCCTTTGGTAAATAGCTAGGAGTACCTCCTGACAATCGTCTTCATTGTGAATATTGTTTACAAAGTCTGATGAACTTTAATAGATCTTTCAGAAATGCTGTTAACCACTGCAAAGTTGGAGTCAAATTGGGAAAAAATCTCAAACTGGTCAACATACTCCCTTAGTGGTGTCAGTCTGTTTGACCAAAAATGATCATTCAGTTTAGTGAGGTTTAGCAAACTAAATATGAACCAAGAATTTTCTCCCACTAATTATGTAATACTTGGTGGTTTTTCTAGTTTAAAGTTAAGAGCTTTTAACAAATTCAATTTCTAGGAATGCCAAAAAAATTCAGGAACTGGTCTTGAGAAGAGCATTTTTACAACATCTTCTCTCTCTGAAACAGAAATTTTTGATGTAAAAAAGCAGGTGGAACCATAGTTTCATCAAGGTACAATGAATGTGATTTAATATAAACCATTTTGGCGTCAATTCCATTTAAAATTGTTTCAGAATTCTGAACATATTGTTCTTGGTATTCTTTATATTTCATCATTTGCAATTATGCGGTAGTGGCGTAGAGTGCTTTCATCATTTGCAATTATGTGGTAGAGCGCTCGCTTCATAAGTAAGAGGGTCTGAGTTTGATCCCCACCAGGTCCCTGGTAGTACTCATTTTTCCGCGAAGCAGCCTTGTTTGTCAAGGTTCGTGTTTCGGAGTAATAGAGTTGAAAAAGGGTTATACCACAAATAAGTAGCCTCCTCGCCTGTAGTGGCCTTCTCAGCCTTGAGGTGGTGAATTCACAACAACAACAAAATTTGCTAATAGTCTTTTATATCTTGGTAAGGCGCAGCATAAGATAAAGAAGTTTTTAAAAACCAGACTGAATAAAAGATTAAGATAACTTGGCCATAGACTGCACTTATTTTTTTTGATTATCTGTCAATTTATATGAAAGTTGCAAACTCAATATTTTAATCTTGAGATAATAGATAGCTCTGGACATAAAACGTGCATGCAACACGCACCCTGGAGTTTGAATTTAAAAAACTCTTTCAGGACATAAGTACATAAAAGCCAGTTTCAATAGCTCTTTGTAATCTCTTGTGGGGAAAATGCTTTCCTTTAGAGCCATCTCGCAAAACTTCACAGTGTCAAGTCTACGGATTCCTAAGAAAGTGTTAGCAATAGATTGGGTATCATATTTTACAAACTTTGAAGAGTCAATGCTACTCTAATTTCATTCAAGTTAAATTGAAACCATTTAAACATTAAGTTTTCTGGAGATTTAGCTTTTCCACTGCACTATTTTTCACAGAAGTGTTTAAGTATGTAATTCATAAACATACCTCCTCCAAGCCAGCTCTAGTACAATTGAATTTTGTTTATAACTAAATTTGACATTTGTACCATAACGTATTAGTAGCAATTGTATTAAACATAAACCTTTTACGTCATCACATATTCCATATTCAACCTGTGCTTTAACTAAAGCATCATATTGAGCTTGCCCAGTACCACGATCAATAGCTGGAATGCCAAGAAGTTTCATTTTATCATCAATATTTATTGAGACTGCAAATTGATCTCTTTTTCATTTTTACTTTCGGGGATATCTTCGATAATTTTCACATCAAAATGTGTTATTATGGGGAAAAAAGCTTTACCGGTAGCTATTTTAACATTTTTCTTATATTGTTTAGCATTTTTCCCAAAGAGATTTTTTTTGAGCTCACCAAATAGTTAAATGAGACAATGAAAAATCAGCCATATTTCTGTGGAGTAACCTGCCCCAGGTTACTCCACGGAAATATGGCTGATTTTGATCCATGGAGTAACCTGCCCCAGGTTAGTTTTTGGGGCAGGTTACTCCATGGATCAAATTATTTTTTTTTAGACTTAATTTGAGACTTAATTTTTTTAACTTTTTAGACTTAATTTTTTTTTAGACTTAATTTTGAGTTAATCCATTTATAGTTTTTTCCATGTCTGGAAACAGTTTATTAAAAAAATCAAAAACGTTTTTTATACGCCTACGAGTTATAAAATAGGTTTTTGTAAAGGAAAATTTAGATTTTTCACTAATTTCAGAAAATTATGTTGACTAATTTCCTAATTTTTTCTCCTTTTATGTGATTAATATTCATCCTAACATCTAATATTCAAAAGAATAAAAAATTTTATAGGATAAATTTTGAGGTCCCTGCCAGGCGTTTAAAACATCCAACATTTTTGACCGTAAGTCGAACTGGCGGGGACCCTAAAAATGATAACTTTTTTTTTTTAATGCATAAACTTATTTTTATATAAATGGTCAAATTATAAATCAATTCAGGAGTTCAATTTCAAAAATTGATAGAATATATAACACCATATTACACAATCATTTGTGCAACTTGTGATTGTTGCATATTTTGCATACTGTATGTTTGCATTTTCATGTGAGTATTTATTATAATTAAGAACGGTAGTATTTTTTTGACCTAAATAAAAAAAGCAGCATCTATTTTTAATAAACAATATATACAGCAATATAATTTTAATAAAAGATGTTTGGAAAAAAAATTTTTGCTTTCACAAGTAACAAATAAAAAACTTTAAATAAATAAAGTAAATAAACTAATGCTTTTATTTGTTACTCGCTCTTTTTTTAAAAAAAAAAACATTTGTAGTTGCATAGCCGCAACTAGAAGTTTGAGAAAAAATCATTTATAAATTAAAAAATTTATTAACATTTAACTTGTTTTGCGGTAATTGGTATTATTGCAGTAACTTAAAAAAGTTAATGTCTTTAAAAAATAAAAACATAAAGAGAATCTCATGACATCAAATTCACATTAATCTATTATGTTAGGGATTTTTTATTTAAAAAAGGCCTGATAAATATATATATATATATATATATATATATATATATATATATATATATATATATATATATATATATATATATATATATATATATATATATATATATATATATATATATATTATATATTTATATATTTATATATATATATATATAAATATATATGTATATATATATATTTAAATATAATATTATAAACAGCTTTTTGACGTTTTTTGTTTGTATTCACGGCTGATGATTGCCTTCGAGCATGAAACTTTAAGTCCCGCTATTTAGTTGTTTTTATTCATTTAATTACATAAAGTATAAATTGCTCTATTATTTTATTTTATAATATTGAGCACTGTCATACGAACAAGAGTATTTGTATTTTACACCGCAATACTAACCTCACTTACATTTGCTCCACAAAGTTGAGCACTCTAGTCAACTCGTCAAAACGATGGATAAAATAAACTTGAATTACTCTACAAAAAATATACCAGTACCTACAGAAAGAGACTTTAAATTAAAATTAGTAAACAATACAGAGTTACTCTTAAAAAAGATGAGATGGAAAGCATTATTTTTTATTAATAATGATCCAACAAACAAAGACGATCTGAGTTATACAAGCTACGGTATTAAATCTGCAATGTGTCGCCGCAAATAAAAGAAATGTCTTTATTTGAAAGAGACCTTATTAAACTAATTAAAGAAATAAAGTTCCGTGATGTAAGTAACAATTTTCAAAACAATATGAAAAAAGATGTTAAAGCTATACGTTTATCAGACAAAACCCTAATACAAGCTGACAAAACATCCAATATGTACAAACTATCAAAAGAGCAATATAACAAACTTTTAACAAATGCTATCACCACCACATACAAAAAGGCTAACCCAAAATTAAAAGATCAAATTATTAAAGAAGGAAAAAATATTTTATCCAACCACGATGTATACCGAAAAATTGAAGTAAACGGATCATCCGAATGTTTCTTCACTTTAAAAGATCACAAAGAAAACTTTGATAACAACCCATCTGTACGTCTTTTGAACCCTTCAAAAAACGAGGTTGGAAGAATTACTAAGATAATATTATCTAAACTTAATTGTGAACTTAAAAGTAAGCTTCATTTAAATCAATGTCAAAGTACAAAAAATGTAATCGATTGGTTTAAAAAAATCGGCAGTAAACATTTACACAAGTTTCTAGTTTTTGATGTAAACGATTTTTATCCGTCAATAAACCAAAACACTTTAAACAATGCTTTGATTTTTGCTGAACATCATGTCATCATAAAAAGCGAAGATAAAGCTTTAATAAAGCATGCAAGAAAATCCCTAATTTTCAATAACGAAACGGCGTGGATCAAAAAAAGAGGAGGACTGTTCGATGTCACAATGGGGGCATTTGATGGTGCTGAAGTGTGCGAGCTAGTGGGAATTTTTTTACTATTTCAAATTTCACAGCATTATAATAAGTAAGATTTCGGATTATATTGTGATGACGGCCTTGCCGTATTTAAAAAAAAAAACGGTCAGCAAATGGAAAAAATTAAAAAACATATAATAAGTATCTTTAAAAGTAACGATCTACTCATCACCATCCAAGCTAATATAAAAATTGTAAACTATCTTGATGTTACGTTAAATCTAAATAACAACTCATTCCAACCTTACTGCAAACCCGACAACCAACTAAGGTATATCCACACTAACTCTAACCACCCTCCGAGCATAATTAAAGCAATTCCTCGCAATATCGAACAAAGATTATCTTCCATGTCATTAAACAAAACTACTTTCATGAATTCTACTCCACAATATGAAGAAGCTCTTAAAAAATCAGCTCATAACCCAGAGCTTATCTACCAACCACAACAAATCCAAGCACCAAAAAAACATCGCAAACGAAATATAATTTGGTACAACCCTCCGTACAGTGTAAATGTCCAAACAAAAATAGGTAACCGTTTTCTGGCTCTTATAGATTCTCATTTTCCACCAGGCCACAAGCTTCATAAAATATTTAATCGAAATTCTATCAAGATTAGTTACAGCTGCATGCCTAACCTGAAAACAATAATCAACTCACACAATCATAAAATATTGCACAACAACAAACAAAGAGAAACCAAGCAATGTAACTGTGTAAATAAATCAATTTGTCCATTAAACAAACAGTGTTTGCTCAACAACATTGTTTACCAAGCTACTATTAATAATGAAGGTAACAAAAAAGTATATTTTGGTATTAGTCACACATCATTTAAATTAAGATATGCTAATCATCTAAAATCCTTTGCTTCAGTTAAATACAGAAATGACACTGAACTTTCAAAGGAAGTATGGAGCTTGAAAGATCAAAACATTCAACCTATCTTAACGTGGAGAATAATTAAACGTTGCAGACCCTATAAACTTACAACAAAAATATGCCACCTCTGTCTCTATGAAAAATATGTAATTTTATCACATAGTGGAACAAATTTATTAAACAAAAAGAATGAAATTGTATCTCAGTGTCGACATTCAAAGAAATTCTTGCTCTCTTTATTTGACACAGGAGACTAGTAAACTATAACGGCTTCTTGTTTTGTTTTTATTCAGATTTGTTTATCACGTCTGAATCCGTTCTACGGTATTTAATTTTAAGTTTTTTTAAACGGTTTTTTGACGTTTTTTGTTTGTATTCACGGCTGATGATTGCCTTCGGGCATGAAACTTTAAGTCCCGCTATTTAGTTGTTTTTATTCATTTAATTACATAAAGTATATTTAAATATATATATATATATATATATATATATATTTATATGTAAATATATATATATATATATATATATATATATATATATATATATATAGAGAGAGAGAGAGAGAGAGAGAGAGAGAGAGAGAGAGAGAGAGAGAGAGAGAGAGAGAGAGAGAGAGAGAGTGAGAGAGAGAGTAAACTGAAAAAATAAAATAAATCTTGAAGAATAAGCAAATTAATATAAAATAGACTTGAAAAATAAAACTATAAAAATTAAAAATAATTTTATAGTTTTATTTTAAAAAGCCTTTAATTGATAGACTTTATCTTATATTAGGCATTATCAAAGTTTCAAATTTAAAAATATCAAAATACGCAAAGAGCATGGCCAAGTTTTCAAAACAAAACATTATAGATGTGGTCAGGCAAGATGTGCAACTGCATGAGCCTCCTGTAAAAACCAGATATAAAAAATATAATACTATTATAAAACTCACTAGAAAAATAATTTCCCAGGTCATTCCTTTTGATTTTATTAAGTACCTCAACAAAATCATCATAGTTATCAATCCCTAGAAGCATACGACGTTCTAAAGTTTGAATTAATTCAATAGGAGTTTTAATTCTTTCAAGATGACCACCTCCAATTTCTTGTAAATATAAAAACTTAATTGCTTCTACGTCTTTATCCAACAGATTATCTGCAATCTTCAGCAAAATATCTCTATATTTCTTATTATCCATTTCTTTAAAATAATAATCTAAAATTTATACAACATTTTAAATTATTTCACATTTCATAATGTAAGAATATTATTAATAACATAATAGCAACTAATTAGTTAACTAATTATATAATAATATTATTATTAACATAATTACATAACTGTTTAATAATAAAAATAATATATTGTATACTAATATAATACCAGTTTAGTAACTTAATATATATATTTACAAATATCAGGGACGAACCCAGACCTGTTTTAGTACCTCTAGAGCAGTATGGGCGCCCAAAAAAAGCCGCCAAAAATTACTTCTTTTTTTTAATTTTTATTTTGCTTTTTTATGAAAACTTAAAAAAAAATTTTAAATTTTAAATGCAGTAGGGTCATTCCATATCAAATCACGTAATGATCCCCAGGGTACCTCCTCAAATTTGCTTCCAAAATGGAATGACCCTACTGCATTTAAAACTGAAATTTTTTTTTTCCATTTTTGACCACCCACAGCTTTTATGAAAAAACACAATCCTGAAAATTTTAGCTTGATTGACCAAACCGTTTAAAAGTTAAAATTGAATTAATATTGACCAAAATCAGAAAAATTTGAGTATCTGGAGCTTACAGTAGATTTTTTCGATTTTTACCAGATCAAATTTTAGAAACTTCAATGTGCTACAGTTCAATACCAACAGACAAGCTGTGTCAATTTTTTATTACTTTTGTGTACTTAGAGTAACCACTTGTGGAAAAAAGTAAAATAATCTGTTAAACGTTATTTTAGCACTTGTAGCAGCCTGCTAAAATATCACTTTTTTTAAAAAATACAATAAATTATATTCACTTTGTAGGCATAGAAAGTAGCGTAGACAGTTAAAATAAATCATGAAACTTTTTAATGACAAGGTTCTATATATAGACAATCACCAAAAAAAATTCAAATATAATCAGTTATTTTTTTCCTAAAATAAAATTATCAGTGTCTTAACCTAATTAATTTGATATGATTTTATTATATGTATTTCTTAAATTTATGCATAATTATAATGATACATTTTTCAGATGGTTATAATTTTCACATGGTTATAATTTGAGTGTAAAATACTTCAATTGTTTCAAGAGTTTGTATTAAAATTTCAATCTGCA
The DNA here is from genome assembly GCF_038396675.1 of Hydra vulgaris. Taxonomy (NCBI): domain Eukaryota; kingdom Metazoa; phylum Cnidaria; class Hydrozoa; order Anthoathecata; family Hydridae; genus Hydra; species Hydra vulgaris. The sequence goes on along the minus strand of NC_088921.1, from coordinate 6,074,229 downwards.
CAGTATTTTCTGGATTTTATTAATTTATTTTTTAATATTGCAAAAACCAAAAAGTAAAAGTTTTGTTTATGCAGAAATAGTTATATGTAGAAATAGTTTACTGGTTGCATTTTAGACAGTTTTAGTCACATTTATACTTGAGATTTCATATTTACAATTTTATTACTGGAAAAATATAAAAAAGTTTATTTTTACATTATAATGTTACATGTTTAACTCTCGATTTTAATATTTTTAGATTAGTAAAAAATGTCAGAGAAATGTTGTGTAGGAAGAGTTTTGAATGGAGATTGTGATAAAATATCATATTAGAGAATGGTAGGAAGAATAAGACTAAAAGATACTGATATTAAAGTTTTAATGCAAAGGATAGGATACACTTTCAAACCAAATGAGATATGTTTTCACCATGAAAAAGCCCATATTTCTAGATATGAAGCACTTCAAAAATACTGTTGTGATCTGTTTAAAGTCCACAAGAAAAAAATTATCAAGGGATTGTGTAAAGTCAACATATCAATAGCAAATCAACTTAAAATCAAACCTGGTCAAAAAGTTTATACTAACTGTACAATGAATTCAAACTTGAAAAAATTACAGAAAGTAGTCAAGATGAAGCTGCTGAAGAAGATTTGAGTTGTTCAGACCTTGATAAGACAGTTCTTAATAAGAGTGTGTCTTATTGGGAAATATCTCTACTCAAAAATGTAAGGAGACGCAAAAAATTAGGATAGGGAAAGTAAAAAGCTAAAAAAATTGCAACAAATATGACAAACCTAGTAGTGTCAGCATTGGATATAGACCCAAAATATAAATCGGAAAAAGAGCAAAAAAGTATAAACTGTAATGATTTAGACCAACTATTGGATGAAATAAAAAAAATAAAAACATGTTTGGAGCAAGAAAAAGTTTTACTAGTAACTTCTGATAGTTAGTCAATTGAAAAAACTTGCAAAACTTTTTCAGAACATTTTCTTAAAAAAGCTTAAAAGTTTAAAAAATGAAAAAGGAATACTTGCTAAGCCTGAGGCTAAAATAGGACAGCCTTTGGAAGATATTGTTAAACTATAAGTCATTGAAATTTATGAACCCGAAGAGTTCACATGACAATGTCCAGGAAAAAAGGACTTTGTTTCTGTGCATATAAATAATGTAAAAGTTCATAAACAAAAATGTTAAATATTAGTTCAATTAAAGGAAGTTTATCTTGAGTTTAAGAAGTTTTACCCTAATACCCTTAACACAAAGTTGGATTCAGCAAGTTCTGTGAACTAAGGATGAAGTAGTGCATCACAGTTGACAGTAGTGGAAGCTACTCAATTTGCGTATGTTCTTATCATCAAAAAACTAAGTTGATGTGCGCTGCTTTACCTAAGAGCCATTTTATATATTACAAAGATTTGATGAAAGTATGTGTTTGTAATATATAGAGTCGAATCTGCATGTTTCATCTATGTTCCAACTCCCCTGGTAAAGTAAATTTAAAGATTTTCTTGGATAACGTGTTTGAAAATAATGATTTTGATTTTGATGATCATTTCATATACAAACAGTGAGTGTCAACTGACCGAACTGCACTTGTCACAGCCCAAACAAGCATTATTGAATTTATTGAAACTCTATGTAAAACTTTGTATGATCTTTGTCACCACCGCTTTATCAAAGAAGCACAATCTTCTTACTTATCAGAGGCAAAAAGAACATTAGATCAACACATGTACCATCTTGAAGATCACAATATAAATGCTGAGCACCACTTCTTTACTACATCCCATGGCAAAAACCTATAGACTTTTGCCATGGGATAAAGCAAAAAAATGATGTAGCATTTTTGCCAATCGACTTGTTTCTATGCGCAGTGGCCTTGTTTGTCGAGATCCGTGTTTCGGAGTTATAGAGTTGGGAGAGGGTTATAACCACTAGTAGCTTCCTCATTTGTAGTGGCCTTCTTGGCCTTGGGGAGGTGATTTATAAAATAAAAAAAATAGGAGGATCTATAAAAAGAGAAGCACCAAAAGCAGGTCTATGAGCACAGTCACAGGCACAAGAAGCTATCACAGTTTTGTACCATGGCGGAGAGAAATTATTTGTACGGAGAATATCTAGTGATACTGCCAATGATACACATTTGCTGAGTTATATTAACTTGGCAAAAAAAGATCCTCCAAACTTTAAACCAGGTAAATACATAGCATGATTTTACAATGATGAATGGTACATATGGCTTGTACTTGAGATTTGCAATGAAAACCAAGATGTTAATGCCAAATTCATACATAGAAACAAATTAAATTTAAAATGGACTAATGATGCACGATCAAGTCAATGTTGGGTTCCATTTGACAAAGTTTTATGTCATATAAGTGCCCTATCCATTAAGGGTAGAAGTGCTCATGACTACAAACTTGCTAATAATGATTATGAAAGTATTATGAGTTATGTAAATCAGAGAGAAATTAGTGTACTTGTGTTTCATGTGCATATACAATTCTTCTTTCAGCATTTTTTACTTTTTTGAAGTATAATATAACTTGCGCTATTAGGTATCCTTTCAAACTGAAAAAAACATTGCACTTAAAATGATAAAATTATGCCATAAGATAGAGTATAGGTCTTTCAATTTTTTTTGGTGATTGTATATATATAGGACCTTGTCATTAAAAAGTTTCATAATTTATTAATTGTCTACACTACTTTCTATGCCTACAAAGTGAATGTAATTTATCGCATTTTTTCTAAAAAAGTGATATTTTAACAGGCTGCTGCAAGTGCTAAAATAACTTTTAACAGATTATTTTAATTTTTTCCACAAGTGGTTACTCTAAGTACACAAAAGTAATAAAAAATTGACACAGCTTGTCTGTTGGTATTGAACTGTAGCACATTGATGTTTCTAAAATTTTTTTTAATACTGCATTTTTAGCAACTTTGAGGTAAAGAACTCAAAGACTGTTTAAAGTCAGTCAAAAACACCTATAAAAATAGATAATTTGGGTGAAAAACTATTATCCTAAAAAATTTCAGGTGATCATCTATTTTATTTAAAAAATTATGATCTGGTAAAAATCGAAAAAATCTACTGTAAACTCCAGATTTTGGTCAATATTAATTCAATTATAACTTTTAAACGGTTTGGTCAATCAAGCTGAAATTTTCAGGATTGTATTTTCTTCATATAAGCTGTGGGTGGTCAAAATTTGAAGCAAATTTGAGGTGGTACCCTGGGGCACTTTTGAATAGCTAGGTGATTTCATATGGAATAACCCAGTAGTATATAAATAATTTTCAGTTTATTTAAGTTGCCTCATTTTTTCTTCAGGACAATAAAATAAATTAAAAAGAAATTGCTTTTTTATGTAATACCATAACTGTTCTTTGGTTACTAACTGAACATTAGTTTGAAAAAAAATGAATGTCATTACAGAACTTTATTTTAAAAACTTGTAAAATTTTATAACAATGGAATGTATGTCATTTGCTTATTATATATTGCTTATTATTATATTATATATATTATATATTGCTTGATAGAGCGATTTTAAAATATCCATTCAGAGTAAAGCTAACTTTTATTTTTTGGCAAAAAAGAGTAAACTGCTTTTGATAATAAATGAACATAAGTAAAAAATTTCAGTCCTAATAGCTAACGAGAAAATTTAATTTTGAATGAATGAACTTTTGATCTTTAGCTTGCTATCTTAGTTTACATGAGGAAAACGAAAAAACGAAACGTAAACTTTTTCAGAAAGATTTGTTACTTTTCATTATTCTTTTCGACTTTTAAAATAATAAAAATAACGATTATAATAACTTCATAACAGTTTTAATAAAATCTGTTAAAAATAACCTATAGTAAATTTAATTTATTTATTAAACGTAGTTTTTTAAAGTATACTTAATGATTAAAAATATATATACTTTTTTTAAATATAATAGGGGAAGGTTGCGTAAGATGAGCAGGTTCCTAAAATGGTACAACCTCTTTTATGGGTAGGCTAATGATTTTTTTGCAAACTTTTTTGGTTAAGAATATTCAAACAAGTTTGACTGTGTTATTAATTTAGATATCTTAGTTGTATAGTCAATATTCTTTGATTGTTTTACTGTTAAAAAAATTTACCACACCCGTTATAAATTTTTATTATTTAATATTTTGTAAATACATAATAAGAAATAAGATCAAAAATTTATTACATCTTCAATATTTTAGGCTTATCCACTGCTAGTTCCATGGGTTATATGAGATAATACGCAAATTGTTATCATGCTATTTAAATTATGATAGTACTTGGTGAAGTTGCTTAAGATGATACATTTTTAGACGCTCAAGATCAGGCATGGTCAGGAAGTGGGAGTAATCGCTCTTGAAAACTGACCACGGAAATAATATTTCGTTGCGAAAAACTGGCCAGATATTTTTGTCGTTTTAAGAACAATTCAAAAAACACAAAAGAAGCGCAAAAAAGATTAATTGGACCGATGAGAGACAATTGGACGATGAGAGACAACAGAGGAAAAAAAAATAAACTAGAAAAAGAAAATAACTTTCATCGCGAAAAAACTTAAAGCAAAATAAATTACCTTTAGAACAATTATTTTCGAAACATTGCTCTTTCATATTTTTTTATAAAATTAATCAACATTTTTTATATAGAGTACCATCTTAAGATGTTAATCTATGTAAAAAAGGAAACAAATGTTCTTTTATTTATTAAAGAGTTTAATATATATATTTTATTTGTACACTCATGTCTTATTTCTAGTGCTGGATTAAGGAGGGTTGGGGTTAAATGGGGCTATAGCCCAGCAATGTTAGGGGCCCCAAAATAGTCAAGAAGACTTTTTTTTTAGTCATTTTTATGTTATGGCACATAAAAAAGGCCTCCAAAATAAAAATAGCCCCCAGCCCCAAAAAATCTAACAAGATTTTAATAAAAGTAATGCTAGCTTTAGTTTTATTTTAGCTAAATAATTTTATAAATAAAAAAAGTTAATTTTTTTAATAACTACTTTATGTTTCGCGAAGATTGAAAATTTTAACATATTTGAAACAATTCTTCTTAGTAAGATGAACAAATGAAATAGTTGAATCATTGAGTTGCTGTAGAAATTAAATTAACTTGATAGAAATCAACTAAAAAGGTTAAAAATATTTTACGAAGAGGAAGCGGAACTGCTTCACAATATCGCTGATGATGTTTAGTGAGAGGGCTTTTTAATTTTAATTTGCAACAGAAAAAAGTTTAAGTATAACGAGAATGAATGGCAACTGAAGCGAAAATATTTAGAGCTAGTAAATCAATATCTAAGAACTTCACAACTATATATATATATATAAATATATATATATATATATATATATATATATATATATATATATATATATATATATATATATATATATATATACATATATATATATGTGTGTGTGTGTATATATATATACATATATATATATATATATATATATATATATATATATATATATATATATATATAAATATATATATATATACATATATATATATATATATATATATATATATATATATATATACATATATATATATATATATACACACAGTAGCGTGTAAAAGTTACCGGACAAGAGCATAACTTGAGATAATTTTTGAATGAAAAGTCCAATTTCTTTCAAATTTTCACTGAAATATCATAAAATTGATTACAAATCTAAAAACAAATGAATTTTCACTAAATTTAAGCAATCTAATCTTAAAAGTTCATTAAATTAAAATATGCGCGTGCTAAAGTATCCGGACAGAAAAAAAAACTTGAATTAAATTTATTTTTTAAACATTTTTAAAATTGAAAATGCTTTATTTTAAAGTAAATAGCTTTAGTCGGCAAGTCCTTAGCATTGATTACTTCTTGAGAGTGACAAGGCATTGAGTCCACCAGCTTCATAATCACAATAAATTTGATTTTTCCCCATTCTTGTTTCAGAGTATTCAATAAATCACGTTTACTTGCTGGTTTTCGACCTAAAATTTATTGATCAATGAGCTTACGTAGACATTCAATAGAACTAAGGTCAGGACTTTGCTAAGGCTATTTGATTAACCGAATTTCTTTGGTTTTGAAAATGTTTTTCACAAGGGTTGAAGTGTGCTTTGGGTCATTGTCCTGCTAAAACATCCTTTCTTGAGGCATTTTGTCTTTAACATGTGGTAGCATAACATTCTTAACTATACAAAAATATGTACAAAGTACATATTTTTGTCCATTTTGCCATCAATTAAATGGATAGGACCAATACAATCTCAATGCCTTGTCACTCTCAATCAGTAATCAATGCTAAGGACTTCCCAACTAAAGCAATTTACTTTAAAATAAAGCATTTCCAATTTTAAAAATGTTTAAAAAATAAATCTAATTCAATTTTCTTTTTCTGTCCCGACACTTTTGAACGCGCATATTTTAATTTAATGAACTTTTAAGATTAGATTACTTAAATTTAGTAAAAATTCATTTGTTTTTAGATTTGTAATTTTTTGACATTTCAGTAAAATTTGAAAGAAATTGGACTTTTCATTCAAAAGATATCTCAAGTTATGCTCTTGTCCGGTAACTTTTGCACGCTACTGTATATACATATATATATATATATATATATATATATATATATATATATATATATATATATATATATATATATATATATATATATATATATATATATATATATATATATATATATATACATACACATATATATATTTATATATCTTTGTGTTCTGTTGTGACCCCAGGCACTGTGCTTGTTCATCCGCGAGTTATTTTGTATGCATGATTGTGTTTAGTAACCATAAACTTCTTGTATGTTTATTATTAATTAGTTTTATTAACTTTGATGATTATTAACAATTTTTTTTATTAAAAATGCAATTATTGTTGAAAGTCTTTTTGTTTACAAAATAAATCATAAAAATTGCTGTGGCTCATTCTTGGAGCCACAACCGCGCTGCAGTTGTGGCTCCAAGAATGAGCCACAGTATTAAAATGATAGCTTGTTTGATAGTATATTCTTAAAACAATTTATTCTAGAAATCTCAAAACGTAATAAATTTCATATAATACAATTTTAAAATCAATTCAACAGAAAACCCTAGAACTTTATTATGCTTAGCCAGAGTATTTTTTGAACTAATAAGATTAGTTTGTTCATAGATTTGGCAGGTTTGAAGTGTTCTTGAATATTCTTTTTATTTTTCCACACCAAGATGTTTTGAGAATAATTAAGTTTATGTATGTTTCCGTGTATGCCTGTAAAACAAAAGTTATTTGTTTTTCCAGACATTCATAAACTTAATTGTTCTCAAAACGAATACAAAACCTTACAAGTTTTTGTAGTCGCAACTAAATATTATTTCCGTGGTCAGTAATCGAGAGCAACCAAGCCTGCAAGATGAGATGCAGCTTTTTATTTGGAAAACCGCGTTTTTCTAAAGTTATTCTCTGCTGAGCTTGATTTTAGTCAAAGAGCGAAAGTTTTTTCTAAAAAAAAACTTTCGCTCTTTATCGTAAACTTTTTTAGAGATAGGAAAGATATATTATTATTTTTTTATGGTTAAGATAATTACTTTTTTTTAAGTATTGTCCTTGAAGATTTTATTTAATTTTTTTTTGTGATTATTTTTTCGTTACGTTGAGTTTTTTTGAGTTCAATTAAAAAAAGGTTAACTTATGAAAATGGTTTACTAAGATAAGATGATTGGGTGAGTTGAAAATAATGCAACTTTTTGTTTAAAGGCTTATTTATTTGCCATCAATTCATTGAAATTCTTTAAGAGGAAAGATAAAATTATCATTATTCTTAATTAATTTTTATCTTTTTGTAATCTTTTGGGTGCAAAATACATTACATTGAAAACATGCTCAACTTACGCAACCTTCCCCTATACTTTTTATTAATAAAAAAAATATGCCATTTTTAAAATTACGTTTACAATAATTATCTCTTCTTTAATTATCTTTAATTTAAAAGGTGCCTTAAAATCACTTTAAAAATTATTAACCTTTAGTAAAAGTTAAATGAACAGAATTGCCAGTATTTAAATAAAATTTTAAAATTAAAATTATAGTAAATACGTTAATTAAACGCTTATGTTTTTTATTTGAATACAAGACGTAAAACTATTTTGTTAATTTTACAAATATTACGCGATTTAATATATGTAAATATACGTTATGTAAATATTCATTAAAAATGATTAAAATGATGATTGAACAAATGATGAATAAAAATCATTGTCGCTGCACCGGTTAACTATGGGAGAAGGAAGAGGGAGGACTAAAAATCATCCCCCTCCCCCTAATGTTGTCAGGAAAAGAAGCGGTGTCCCCAAATAAACTTTGGTTTCTTCACTGAATATATATATATATATATATATATATATATATATATATATATATATATATATATATATATATATATATATATATATATATATATATATATATATATATATATATATATATATATATATATATATATATATATATAAATATATATAAATGTATATATATATATATATATTTACATATATATAAATATATATATATATATATATATATATATAAACATAAAAATAACACTTGTAAACAAAGTCAACTGTATTAAAATTTTTAAAATTCAAACACAAACGAAAGTTCTGAATTTAATGTAGGAATGCCAAGGCCAAAAAGTCAAAGGCCAAGACCAAGGACAAGGCCAACAGTTTCAAGGCCAGGACTAAGGCCAAGGACGAACAACTCTGGCTTTAGGTAATTAGATTTTAATTATTTAATATATTGTTTGTAATAATTTGATCACAAAAAATATATATAACAATTTAAAATACTTACAATTATTCAAAGTTCATTATTTTTTAATATTAAAAAACAAGCACACTTGTTTATTTCAACCTCCCTTCGATAGCAAATGCAAAAGATGAATTTTTAACATAGGCTGAAAGTCCACAATACTTTGTTTAAAGTTACAATAAAATTTTAAATCACAATAGACTTCAAAACAATACCCATACAATACCCAAAACAATACACACACCCATTTTATTTATTATAAATAAAAATTTATTTATTATAAATAAAATGGGTGTTTGTATTGTTTTGAGTATTGTATGGGTATTGTTTTGAAGTCTATTGTGATTTAAAATTTTATTGTAATTTTAAACAAAGTAAAAATAATGAGGTAAAAAATAACAAAGTAAAAATAAAATAGGTACGTGCGTATCTTCGATTTCCGGTGACGCGAAATAGATTAACTCCCCAAAAAGTTAACTCCCGGTTAAAACATTTTAACTCCCCGGTTAATCTATTTCGAAATAAATTAACCCTGGGAGTTAAATTATTTTAAAATATAGCGAAATGTATTAACCGGGGGCTTAAGTATTTCTAACCCCCACTGAAATAAATTAACTCCCTTTAATACGCTTTTTGAATAATTTAACTTATAATTATATCTACAAAATTGTGTAAGTATTCATTCTAAATTTTTTTTTTAAATATATTTAGTATTATATATATTTGAATACATAATATATAAATATTTAGTGAGCGTTGAATAAAATTACTTTATAACTGTTTATTTTTTACAAGCCTTTATATTATATATAAAAAGGAGATCAAAACGATAGTAATAGTGTTGCAGGAACTTCAGTTCGTGCAATACTATTACTATTGTTTTGATCTACTATTACTATTACTTATGTTTTTAAACTAATACTTCAGAACCATTCTCTTATATATATATATATATATATATATATATATATATATATATATATATATATATATATATATATATATATATATATATATAATATATATATATATATATATATATATATATATATATATATTTATATATATATATACATAGATAGATATATAGATACATATTGTATATTTATATATTGTTATTATATTTTTTCTTTGATAGAGAAAAAGTTATTATTTTGTGCATACAGTTACCTAATATGGTTAGAAAATACAAACATCTAACTAATCGACAATCCTGGGAAGAAAATTCAATGAAAGCAGCTATTGAATCAGTAATTAAGAAGGAAATGGGGTATAAGAAGGCATTGTTAATGTTTTGTATCCCAACAACGACACTGCGATACAGAATAAAAAGACTTCAGCAAGGGAGTTTAGAACTAAGTAGTTGTGCAGTTAAAAAACTTGGGAATTTTAAATCAGTCTTTAACCTTGAACAAGAGCAAGAGTTAGCTAAACACCTAATTTTTCTTGAGAGTCACTTGTTTCCAGTTTCAATGAAAAATTTGAGAGAATTGGCATTTCAGCTAGCTGAAAAGAACAAGATGCCACATAGCTTTAACAAAATAACAAGAATGGCTGGCTACCAGTGGGTAGAAAGCTTTTTAAAACATAATCCTGTTATTTCTTTGCGTATGTCTGAGGGAACTTCTGGAGCTAGAGCAATGGGATTTAAACGACATACTTTGAATAAATTTTTTGAACTATTGACTAAAAGCATAGATGAAAATAACATAACTCCAAGTAATATATATAAAATGTTGAGACAGGAATCTCTTCAATACCAAAAAAAGTATCAAAAGTAATTGCTAAGAGGGGTAAAAAACAAGTTGGAACTCTAACATCAGCTGAGCAAGGGAAAATCATAACAATCGAAATGTGTATGAGTGCCTCTGGTATATACGTGCTCCTTTTGATTGTTTTCCCCCGTGTTAGAGCTCCCAAGAATGTTAATTTTATCGAAAAAGCTCCTCTGGGTACTGTTGCATCATATCACCCTAGTGGTTGGATGCAAGCAGATCTATTTGTGAAGTGGTTTGACCATTTTCTGTCCTTTGTAATGTCATCCAAAAAAAGGCCTGTACTGCTATTATTCGATGGTCATGCAACACATACAAAAAATATGGACTTCATAATGAAAGCACGTGAAAATTATGTTACTGTTATTTGCTTTCCACCACATTGTTCATACCGTCTGCAGCCACTAGATGTCTCCTTCATGGCACCATTTAGTAGCAATTATTCGAATGAAGTTTGTATTTGGCTGCATACACATTATCCTAGAGTTGTGACCGAATATCAGATTCCAGAACTATTTGGAATAGCTTATATGAAATCTGCAAACATGTTGACAGCTGTGAATTGTTTTAGAAAGACTGGAATAAGTCCACTTAATCCTGAAGTTTTTCATGATTGGATGTTTGAGCCTTCAGAAACAACCAACAGGTCATTTCCTGAGATGGATTAAACAACACCAAATCTAACTACCAAGTCTCAAACACAAACTATTTCACTGAAAGAATTATCCCTGACATCTTGCTCTGAATCAGAAACTTTGTCTTCGACATCTATGGCTTCTTTCACAATTGCTTCACCTGCAGAAGTTGTAAGTATTTCGAATGAGAAAACTCAGCAAACTCGCAAACGATGCCAAAAGAGCAAAATAGCTATACTCACCAGTTCACCATATAAAGTGGAACCAGCATAAAAAAAAGGTTATAAAAACTAAAAAAAGAAAAGCGCTCAAACAGTTGACAAGATGTAGAAACAAAAAATGATACACCTGCAGAAATTGTACCACAAAAGTATACCCCCAGATATTTTTGTAATTTTTGTTTAATAACATTTTCAAAAACTGTTGCATTTTTTCTAAATTGCTAAAATTAAAAGCTTTTTTGTTTCTGTTGTTGTTGTTGTTGGTTGTTGAAATACACTAATAAAAAAAACACAGGTCGTTTTTTTTTTCATATTTCATTAATCTAAACTATATATATATATATATATATATATATATATATATATATATATATATATATATATATATATATATATATATTTATATATATATATATATTTATATATATATATATATTTATATATATATATATATATATATATATATATATATATATATATATATATATATATATATATATATATATATATATATATATATATATATATTTTAGGGTGCGTTTTTTTCACTAAGTCTAAACCGTTTTTTTCACTAAGTCTAATTTTTGTGTTATAACATTTTCAAAAACCGCTTTATTTTTTTCTTAATTGCAGCAATTTAAAGTTTGATGATGTGTTTATCGAAATACACTGTTAAAAAAACGCATGCCGTTTTTATTTTTATACTCCAATAATCAAAACGTTACGGGGGCTGTTATGCCCCCATTTCCCCTATATATATATATAAATTAGTAAAAACACCTATCTAACTTTTATCTTCTACAGCATGCTTCGCCATCAGTAGGCTCGTAATTTATTTCACACTGACATAATTTAATTGTTTATTTATATATATATATATATATATATATATATATATATATATATATATATATATATATATATATATATATATATATATATATATATAAATATAAATATATATATATATATATATATATATATAAATATAAATATATATATATATATATATATATATATATATATATATATATATATATATATATATATATATATATATATATATTGCCACTATTAATATATGATATAATAAAAGTAGAAATATAGTTTATATCCATATCAATAACTAATTAACAGATTTAAAACAACACATTTGGAAAGCATCAAGTTAAAATACTTTTTTTGTAATTCGTATAAGTTGTTCTAAGGGAGTTAAAATATTATAGGGAGTTAATTTGTTTCGCCGACAGGGGTTAATTTATTTCAAGGGGAGTTAATCTATTTCGAAATAGATTAACTCCCCGGGTAACTTTTTACGCAACGGGAGTTAATTTATTATGGGGGTTAATTTATTTCATGACACCGGCACCGATTTTAAAGATTTTCTATACACCGTCGTAATACACTGTCGTAAGATTTTCTATACACCGTCGTATACACTGTCGTAAGGATGGATTTTTGTCGTATTTTTTTTTAGATTTTTATATTGACTTAGATAATATTTTAAAAGTAGAGTGTTGTAATTTTATTGCAATTTGTTTTTTTTTTTGCAGTTACTAATATATTATCAATATATTTTTTCAATATTTTTTTTTTTTTTTCGATAAAAGATCTTACAATCGAGGTCATTTACAAATAGTTAAAAACTAATCTTAAGTAAATACCATGAAATAGCATTAATAATACAAATAACAATGAGAATAATAATGATGATAAATTATAAGAATAATAAGAAAATTATATGATAATAAATCAATATCAACTTTAAAACAGCAATTGAATATAATGCAAAAAAAAAAAGTAACAATGTTTTAATAAATATAATAATCTTGATTTCAATAATCATATAAATAAAAGTAGTATAAATATTTCATTAAAAAATAACAATAAATAAACAAACAAAAAATTTTCAATAATACTCACAAATAAAAACGTGTCACCCACTTACACACAAACATTTAGTCACGAAGAATATAGAATTTTCTCAATAAATGACAATAATAAGATAAAAAAGTTAATCATATCAAGGAAACACATATAGTCTTAATAATAATAAAATTAAAAAAATAATAAAATTTAAATAATAAAATTAAAAAAATTTTTATTTTCCTTTCTTCATAAACGGAGCAATTATTATATATTTTCAAAATTCTTTTTAATTACTTTCCATTTTCGAATACTTTTTTTCTTTTAACTTTGTTTTTTTGTTTTTTTCATATATAATTTTTTTCTTTTTTTAATTTGTTTGATTTGGTTTTTAATTTTTTTTTAGTTTTTGCTTTTTTATATCTTTTTTATTCTTTTCTTCATTCTCTTTATTTTTATTTCATTTATTTTTCTTATTTTATTCTTTTTTCTTTATCTTTCTTTTTTTCTTAAATTTATTTATAAAATTTGTATTACTAGCTAAATAATTTTTGGCTTCACCGTAAGATAGATGATTTAAGGTTTCATAATGCTCTAAAAAAATTTTAATAATCATAATTATTATTTTATTGAAACAGCTTTAATCATTATCACATTTAAAAAAAAAAAAAAGCTATATTACATGGCATGTAGTATAGTTGCATTTAACATGCAACAGAAAAATTTTCAATAGCACTGAAATCACTAAAAACTAACGTTTTTAGTGATTTCATTGCTATTGAAAACTTCGTTCCTGTTCTGGAAGTGAATTGACATTGAAGGCATGATGGGTTTTTTTCTAACTTTCCAGTCAATTTTATATATTTATTTTTTATGTACTTGCCAAATTTCATTAAAAAATAATGACACGCTCATACTCTATTTTTGCATGCAGTAAAGGTACCAAATATTCTTCTGTTGCAGAGGTTGTGGGGGGAGGGGTGGGAGGGCGATTAACGATAATAAGCATTTTGTATATTTAAACTTTTTTATTCATTAAAAAGTTGTTTTTTTAGAAAAATGAAACTTTAAAATATTGGTGATTTTTTTAAAGTATTCAAAACATGATTTACACACACACACACACATACACACACACACTAAAACCATGCTATATATTTATTTATATATATTTACTTTATTTAAGATTCAATTGATTTTTTTTCTGTTGCATGTTAAATGCAACTATACTACATGCCATGTGATATAGCTTTTTTTTTTTTAAATGTGATAATGATTAAAGCTGTTTCAATAAAATAATAATTATGACTCTTAAAATTATTTTAGAGCATTATGAAACCTAAAATCATCTATCTTACGGTGAAGCCGAAAATTATTTAGCTTGTAACGTTTCAATGCCAACACATTTAAATATTGAATGTAGAAATATATATTAAATATATTCATATCCAACCGTGAATCATTTAAAACAACTGCTGAAATAGTCATTGAACTTTTTAATTTCAAAATATGTAAAAGTCAGATTGTGCAACTAGTGAATAGATCCAAATTCTATGCACGTAATTTTTCAAGGGATTCTAAACAATTTAATAATATCAATATCAAATCTGCTATGCTACAACCATTGCATTCAACCCAAAGCTCAAGTAACATTGTTTCGTGTTCTTTTGTTATATCTTCTCAACACATCAGTGTTTTATCTGTATCAAATAGTAATCATTTATCTCCTTCATCTGGTCCCACTTTAATAACCTCTTCTCGTGAACCACTACAACCCAGGTTGAGAGCTGATCAGTTGAGTCCTAGGAAAAAAATTTTGCGAAAGAGGTTAACCATATTGGCAAAGGAAATGGCAAATAAAAAATGAAAGCATGAAGAGGGTCTAAAAGAATTAAGAGAAAAAGCAAAGTCTTTTCTCAAAATTTTTTTAGATCCTCTTTATGCTTTAGAAAAAAATTAAAGGAAAAGTATTTGAATTTACTGTTAAACAAACTTCAAAATCACATTTTTGATTTTAAAACAACAGTTGACATTTACCCAAAGCAACTTATTTTATCAAAAGGCTGTATTAAGCCAATAACTTGCTGACAAAAATTCTGAAATTCTTGTACTGCAAAATGTCATACGGATTTTACAGGAAAAAGTGAAGCAAATGCAACAAATAACCCAAAACACCAAAAATGAAAAATGCTACTCAGCAGATATTAGAGCACTTATATATGACATGCTTGTGTCTCAAGTTCCTACACGTAGTGTTGCAACTCTGCTCTGTAAGACTGGAGAACACACTGGCTATTAATTTAGTCACATTCCGCATTGCACAACTGTGGAACAAATAATGCATGAGCTAGGTGTAATTTCAGACTTACTGACTTGAGCTTTCTCAACAAAAAATCTGACACTTGGTTTTGATGCAACAACACAGGAGGGTGTTGAAAAAGAACAATAAATTTGTTAACCATTTTACCAAAAAAAAAATCACTAATTTAACTCTTTATTTCATACTTTAATAAAAATAGATTAATTTTAATATAATCTGAAAC
This sequence comes from Hydra vulgaris, assembly GCF_038396675.1. Taxonomy (NCBI): domain Eukaryota; kingdom Metazoa; phylum Cnidaria; class Hydrozoa; order Anthoathecata; family Hydridae; genus Hydra; species Hydra vulgaris. Next base: position 6,058,366 of record NC_088921.1, on the reverse strand, counting down.
ACTCAAAAAGAACTGAATATAAACATTTTAGGTAAGTTGGAAACATTAAAAAAAAGTTAAAAGTAAGTAAATAAGAACGCAAAAAGGATCTGTAAAAGCAAAAAAAAAAATCTAAAAAAACCAAAAAAACAAACAAAAAACTTTTTTTGGGTGAAAAAAATATGTTTTTTGCATCTCTAGTCATGACATAAAATACATAAAATTTATATAAATATAATATATTATATATATTTATAACCATTATATATATATATATATATATATATATATAACCATTATATATATATATAATATATATATATATATTATAAATATATATATATAACCATTATATATATATATATATATATATATATATATATATATATATATATATATATATATATATATATATATATATATATATATATATATATATATATAGATTGTTGCATTTGGGAAGCACGGAAGGAAAAAATGATTCTCACGCCAACAAATACGTCACTTTTAATTACTTTTGACTTTCATCCAACATTTGCGTGTTGGATGAAAGTCAAAACCATTAACTTAATTACAAATTAATCGTTTTTTAAAAAAACCGCAAAAACGCAAATTTAATTGACCAGAATGTTTTTAAAAATATAAATAATGTTTTTTAAACAATTTTAATTTTTTTAAATAAAATGTTTTTATTTTTATTTTTTTTAATAAAATGTTTTTATTATTATTTTTTTTTTTTACTGTAAATCATGCGTGGAGTGTTGCTACATCGACTATCTTATAGCCTGACTTGCAACAAAGTGCTGCTACATCGACTAACAAATAGCCTGATTCGCAACGGAGTGCTGCTATATCGACTGACAAATAGCCTGAGGGTTTGGTTGGGGCAGGCAGTCTATCAATTAATTAAAAAAAAATTCCAGTCTTGCATTTTAATTTTTACTTTTTGTCAACAAAATACGGAAAAAACTTTCTGACAACATATAAGAGTTTTATATATATATATATATATATATATATATATATATATATATATATATATATATATATATATATATATATATATATATATATATATATATATATATATATATATATACATATATATATATATATATTAGGGTGGGTCAAATTTTTTTATCTTTCCTGTACATGAACAAAAAGTTGTCTTGGCATCAGTACAGTATGAAAATAATATTTAAAGCTTTTTTATGAAACGTTTTGGGGTCCCAACTTTTGATTAAAGTCTTACCTTATTTGATGTATTTTAACCATTTCCTTGGTACAATCTAAATACGTACCAACTATAAATCATTGACTAAAATGCATTGGCAAATGGTTTAGCACCTAACTTCAAGTGCTAAAAAAGAAATGGAATGAATTTTATAAAGTTATTTACATGTGACGTCACCAACATTAGCAACAAACTATGTGCTGGATTTTTTAGAAACAAGCAAAATATCTAATATATTATTTTGTAATTTTATTTTCTTCTTTGCAATAATAGATCTATAGTAAAATTCAAGTAGGCTAATATAGATGTATACTACAGTAGGCTATAGTTTAGACTGTAGAAAGATCACTTCATTTAACATGTAGGCCTATTTATGAGAGGGCTAAACATATTATAGTCTGTATAAATATTGGAATATTTATTGACTAAAGTCTTATGAAAAATTGTTTTAACAGCATTTATTTATTGTAAACATAACTTGTTGTAGTTTTTTTTATTATTTTAGACAAATTATATTAAATATGGATAGTATGTGTACATGAAGTGCAACTAAACATCCATTGTTTGGACAGTTAGTTGATCTTTCTGAAAATCAAATCCCATCATATGAAGACGTTATTAAGGCATTCTATTATAATCAGAAAACAGTATTAGAAATTAGCTTGCAAGAAAGATATTCAATTTTAGCAGACAGAGTGAAATGTCTTTATTCAAAAGCAAGTATTCCCACAATAGAAGTGAATAGCACAATCATCAGGATTAGAAGACTTATGGATAAAGTACATACACTTGAAAAATATTCAGATGCAAAAAAGAACATCAGACACGTTCACTGAGAAGTTGAATTCTTTTAAGAAGTTATTTGACATTTCTACCTGCAAATGCTTTGATTCGGGCATTAGAGATAGGAACTTATGCACGTGCCCACTGCCAAATAAAGTTCCTTTGATAGAGTGGGATTTCTGGGTTGACCAGAAAACTGTTAGAAATATGATAATTGGTGGAATAGACAAAGAAACGACAGCAACACTGGAAAAGAGACAAAACAAAATTTATGAAATCAGTGTGTGATGAAGCACAGTCAAAAGAGGTTGAATATGAAGCTGAGGAAGATATTGAAGAGGATGAGCGTAACACATCTGAAAGTAATTATACATTAGAGGAGGAGACAGTATCAGTGCAGAATAGAAACAAGTACAAGGAATTATGTAAAGCAGTTGATCGATGCAAAATTAGCAACAGAGATACATGTCCTATTGTTAATGCTGTTTTAAAAGACCTCAGTATGTTGTCTTCAGCAACAATTCTTGATCCTTCAAAGCTACGTCAACAAAGGAATTTCTGGAGAGATACTCTGGTTGAAGAACATATGCAGAGCAATAAGGAATTGTGCTGTATAGGCTTTGATGGAAAACAAAACGTTACATTAGTTGAGAGTTTTGGTTGTAGAAGGAGTAAAAAAGAAGAACACTATAGTATTGTCTCGTATCCAGGAAACATATACATCGATCATGTAGTTCCTGAAAGTAGTAAAGCTGCTGATATAACAAAGGAGTTAATGTCAGTTATTATAGAGACAAACTCCGTAGAAAGCATTCAAGGTGTTGTGTGTGATGGCACAAATAATAATACAGGTAAAAGCAACGGAATCATAAGAAAATTGGAGGAGAACTTAGGTAGACCATTACAGTGGTTGGTATCCCTTCTACACTGTAACGAGCTGCCATTTAAAAGGTTTTTGGCAGGCATGGATTTTGCTTGAACTACAGGACCTTCCACATCGACAGGTACAATTAGCTCAGCTCTAGAATATGATCCGAATGAATTGCCTGTCGTTAATTATTTGCCAATTACTGGTAAGGTGACCGATTGTGATGAAGCTGTCAAGAAGGATCTTAGCACAGACCAACTGTACTTTTTGAAAGCATGTCTAGCAGTACAGCGTGGACGTCAGGCTTCTACAGATATTGATTTCCTCGAGAAGAGTTTACCTGGAAAAATAAGTCATGCTCGGTGGTTGACGAAAGCCAACAGGATTTTGCATCTCTAGAGAGGTGGCATCTGAACCTCTGCATGTCTAGAGAGGTGGCATCTGAACCTCTCAGAAGAGTAACGCATTTCATTTTGAACTTTTACGGACCCTCTTGGTTCAAAATCAAATCAAATTCTTCTTGCCAAAATGGTGCTAACAACTTCTTTTACTTAGTTCAGTTGTTTCAGGAACTTGATGCATTAGATCAGGCTGCGGTTCGTCCTGTTCTCGAAAATAACTGCTACTTTGCGCATGCTGAAAACATTCTGTTAGCTGCAGTTAGTGATAGTGATATGGAAATTTGTTGTTTTTCAGTAGAACAAATAATAAGAGCATGAGAGAAGCAGACTAATAGTAACATACCGGTTCGCGTCTTTGATAAGAAGGATATAACATTAAATCTGGCTGCAACATCGTTCATTAACATGATTGACTGGGACCAGAGTAATGTTACGTCTCCTCCAATACTATCACACCTTTCAAATGATCAACTTACTTACACACATCTAATACTACTGCCCAATGTTCCATGTCATTCACAGGCAGTAGAAAGAACAATTAAAGACTTTAGCGCTGTGAGTTGTAAAGTTTATGGGAGAAAGTCCCATCATGGCATGGTGTTACAGAGTAAGAAATCCAGATTAGAGATACCAAAAATAGACAGCAAGAAAGATTTTATTAACAGTTAGGTTAAACAACTTTGTATTGTTGCTGTTTAACATTGATTCGTCACAGTTTACATTCTTTTTAATTTGTAATACATTGCAATACATTACACTAACATTGAGTATTTATGTAGTCTTTCTAGTCAGAGTTGGGACCTGTAGACACTGTCCATAAAATAAAAAGTGAGGTTTTTCAAACGAGTACATCAAAAAGCAACTTTTTAGACATGTACAGGATCTCTAACTTAATATTTTTTACATTTCAACTCACCTTAGTATATATATATATATATATATATATATATATATATATATATATATATATATATATATATATAATAGTTGAAAATCAACTTACTAAAATTTTTCATTAAACACTGTGTTTCATCAATAAAGACTCATCAGAAATGACTGATCAAATTATTAAAACTTCCTTTTATACCTAAAATTAATTTTCAGAAAGTAGTAAATGTTTTAACTACTGTAAATTTTCACATATTTGTGAAATATGCTGACACTATTATAAAAAGAATTCTTAGGAATTAATTACTGTTATTTTTTTTTTATAAAAAAAAAATTTTAAGAGGGGGAAAAAAAGAAGGGGGGAGGGTATTTTAAAAGGAGGGGAGGGGGGGGGATTCAATGTAATTATTATTTTAGCTCACTTTTTTTTTAGTTTTTTCAGAGAAACTTATTTTCGTGTCTGCATTTAGAAATCAATTCCGATTTTTTATTTAATAAAATTTTTTGGCTTGCTTGTGTAATTATTTCAACTTTCTTGTAAAAATAGTATGCATTATTTGGAAATATTTTTATATGCAGGTGCTGTTTTAAGGATGTACAGTATAATATCATCAATATTTGTATCTTTTAATTTCCATATGTATTTTGACAGCATTGTGTCTTTTGCATACTTATTATTTTTAAAGTATTGCTTATGATTAGCAAAAGACTTTTTCCGTTCATCCTCTATTAAGCCAATATATTGTTTTTCAAGTACATTCTCAGAGGAAACAACACATTTATATACCACGATTTTTGATAAAAAATTTCCACTCATTGGACAATTGTTATTTTGTTTCATTTGTCTTTTTTGTTTAACATTTTTTGTTTGTGTTACATATTGTGACCTTTTATTATTCTTTACATGTTTTTAGTGCAACTGCAGCAAACTGTTATATATTATATACTATAATATATAGCAAACTGTTATATATAAACTATTATATAACAATTATATATATGCCAAATTTTATAAATAATATATGACATGCTTATGTAAAATATCTATATATCTGGTAAATATATTGCTTTTTGCTGTTGTTTCAGCTTATTTAAGGAAAACATGACTGTTTTCCTGATATAAGTAAAATAAAGTACTTGAGGTTTGTCAAACTTTAATTTAACTTTAATTGTATTTCAATTAAAAATTTCATGTAATTTATTAGTGGGTGGGAAATGCTTATTGACTAGTTTAAAAAACACTTTTTCTTTGTTAGTGAAAACATATTTGCTATATGGAGGGTTGAACCAAACTGCATTTCTACTTCTATTTTGCTTTTTTGTGTTCTTTTTTTCGGCGTCAAAATTTTAGTTCAAATTTTGGAAACCACTATTTTTGAGGGCATCTTCAAAAACCCATTTAGAAGAGTAGAATGATGTATCATAAAAGGAGTTTTGGTTTAGCCTGTTACTAATTGAAATTGGGATTGGATTTAGATTTTGGAGTGGGTGATTTGAGTTAAAATTAATATACAATAACTCATCATTTGGTTTTTTAAAAGGTTTATATGAATTTTCACAAAGGTCAAATGTGACATCAAGAAAGTTAACAACTTTTAAATTTATGCTTATTTCAATTTGAAAGCCAATATTAAAAGAAAAATTTATATCTTTTCAAATTCTCTCGAGCTGTGGCCCAGATTTTTTACGCATTACCATTAAAACTTCATCACAATAAAGGCCTAAATAATTAATATTGATTAATTTACTTAATAAATCCTAAAAATGTAATTCACCAAATAGCCCATTGTTGAAAGCAGTCATGTATGTTTTCTTTTTCCAAGTTTCCTTATTAAAATAAAGTAAGGTTTTTCTCAAATATTTTATTGTACAGATTGTCTCTTCTGGAATAACTGTGTGACTTATTGCCAATTCAATTGTTTTTATTTTAAAATACCTGCAGTTATTGAGGGGTAAAAATCAAACTGAAAGAATGTAAAGTCATTTTTATTTTCAATTATGAAGAACCAATTTGTAACATCAGTGATATTTTTCCAGTTGTAAATTTATTTCTAAGAATATTATCAACTTTGTCCAATTTAATTTCGCTTACATTCTCACTTTTTGAGGGTACCAATAACTAACAAGGATTCTGAATTAATTGCATTTTTCAAATTTGTAGGGGCTTTTTACGTACCAGTAATATTGTTGCATGAAAATTTTTTATATATTTTTCTGTTGCGACTTGGTAAATGTTATTTTTTTTATCAGCGAAAACCAAAATATTAGGGTTTGATTTAGTTTTTTTAATTTCTGACTTTATTTTGATTGAAATTCGTTTTTTTAAGGGCAAAACTTGATTGTTTTATATAAAATGTAATAAGTCATTTTCAAAATTTTCTAGATCAGGTATAAAAAGTGGAGTATTTTTTGTTTTAAATTCATAATAATCATGTATTTTTTGTTATAAATCCATAATTATAATGATGAAATGTTAAATGACAAATTTTTATTAAGTAATTTTATACTAATTTATTATTGCACTGTTCTTTTAAGAACATTGAGCAATCTATTTTAACAAACACATTTTAAAATTGTTTATATATATATATATATATATATATATATATATATATATATATATATATATATATATATATATATATATATATATATATAAACAATTTCATATATATGTATAAACACTTTTAAAATGGTGGAATTAATCTAGATAACTGACATTATCTAGATTAATTCCACAAAGTAACATTCTACCAAAAGGTCAACAGAAGCTGTCACGGCGCAGAGGCTAGAGTTCTGTCTCAGAACCAAGTTGTCCAAGGTTCTACTCTGGGTAACATAACAAGCAGCATTGGTAAATAAGGAGACTTGAACTTATTAGATAAATGCTCTTCCACGCTGCTTTGTGATAAGATCATGAGGCCATCTGGAAGTACCTTAACAACCACATTTAAAAAAAATTTGATAAGAGCGATTAGGCAACCATTCTTTTTGTCTCTTTTTCTTATCTTTTTTGTTTTGACAATGGAGCACACTCCACTGTAACTTTATACTTGTAATATATACAATATATTATAGGGTGTATATATATATATCTAACCTAATATATATGTGTGTATATATATATATATATATATATATATATATATATATATATATATATATATATATATATATATATATATATATACACACACACACACACACTTCCAAACTCAGCAACATCTAAAAAGTTTAAACTAGGGGAAACATTCCCAGACTGCAATAGCCACTTATAATAAGTTTTTCTCGCAAGAAATTAAGTATGAAAACATAAAAACAGTTAAAGTGGACACAAAAAAATTAGATCAAAAAAAATAAAACTGGAAAAACAACTGAAACATATGGAACTTTAATTTCAAAGATATATCAAATTTTCAATAAATTATTTTTAAAAACTTGCAAATAGAGTTCTGTAAAATATTAAATTTGGTTTATAGACTCCTTAAAAAAAAACACTTTGTTATATCTAAGGAAGTCTTAATTATATGATAACTTAGTTATTTGATCTTAACAACTGAAAAAAACATCCTGTGTTGTTTTTATATAAAAACTGATTAAGTGTGATATTGATGTGCATTTGTTTTAAAAAAATTTTGACAACTTTAAAAATTCTATGTTCTGACAAACGGACTATTGTTCAACTTTTAACACTAGCACCCCCAAGTTGGTCAATATTAGAAGTACAAAATAACTTTGCAGTTACAGAATACCAAGCAAAAATAGCTAGACAAATTTTTAATAAAAAAGGATTGTTAGCTATCTCTCCGTTGTATAAAGGTAAAGTCTTACACAAAGAAATAGAAGATTCTGTTAAATTTTTTTATGACTCGAGTGATTTATGTAGAACTATGCCTGGAAAAAAAGATTATGTTAGCATTCAAAAAGTCCATAAACAAAAAAAACTGCTTTTGAGAAATTTAAAGGAACTATATGTATTATAAAAAGAAAACAATCCAGAAATACAAATAAGTTACTCAAAATTTGCTTCACTTAAACCAAAGTGGTGCGTTTTGTCAGGTGCAAGCGGTACACATTCTGTTTGTGTTTGTTCTTATCACCAAAATGCTATATTGCTAGTAGATGCCTTAAATATTGGACTAAAGTATAGGGGTTTACTTTCGGAAACCGTTTGCTCAGTAGAAAACAAAGAATGCATGCTTTCAGCGTGATAATTGTCCTGGTAAAGAACCCCTTACCAAATACTTGCATGAGATTTTTGGAGAGTACAAAGATGATTTTGAGATACACTACAAGCAATGGCAAACTACCGATCGTGCAACACTATTGAGTTTAACAGCAGATGTTCGAACATTTGTTGAACTATTAGTATCTTGCTTTGAAAAGCTAGAAGCTCATTCTTTTATTGCTCGCTCTCAATCACAGTACTTTAACCAACTAAAACAAAATATGGATCAATCAAACAATATCATTATTGGCGACTTTGCTGAAAATTATGCTTTTGTAGTCCAAGATGAAATACAAAGTTATCATTGGAACACCCAACAATGTTCTTTACATCCATTAGTGATATACTATAAAGATGATAAAGGTGTACTGAAACATATTTCTTACTGTTTTATATCAGACGACATTACACATGATGTAACTTATGTGTACAAAATATTTTAACTAATCATACCAATATTAAAAATAAAATTTTCCAATCTGTCCAAATTATATTTATTCACTGATGGTTGCGCAGGACAGTACAAAAATTGTAAAAGCTTTTACAATCTATGTCAACTAGAGAGAGAATTTGCCCTTAAAGTTGAATGGAACTTTTTTGCTACGTCCCACGGAAAGTCATCATGCGATGGGATTGGTGGTACTGTAAAAAGATTAACAGAACAAGAAAGTTTAAAACGACCATACAGAAACCAAATTCTCACATTAGAAGCTATGTATGAATTTTGCATTGAGAAAATCAAGGTTGTTAACTTCATTTACATAAAGGGATTGGACTTACAATTGCAACATGAAGAGCAAAAAGAAAGGTACACTTGTGTAACAACTCTACCTGGAATTCATAGCTTTCATCAATTTATACATCTTAGAGATAACAGGGTTGGGGCAAAAAGGTGTAGTACGGACACTAATTATACAATAATCCACAATCTTAAAAAGAAAGATATATTTCAAATTGATACTGTCACTTAAGGAGGTTATGTAGCTATAGTCTATGATAATAAGTGGTGGATCGGCATTGGAACTGAAACCAACCTAGAAGAAGTTGGTGCTAAAGTTAAGTCTTTTCACTCAAAAGGTCCATCAATCTGTTTTAACTGTCCTGAAAGAGACCACTACTGTTTTATTCCCAACACCAACATGTTGAAAAAACTATCTGTTCCACAAGCTTGCTCTAGTTCCGATAGAAACTATGTGTTTGAAAATGCTGAAATAGAAGAAGTACAAGTAAAATGAGAACAATATTGTAAAACAAACACAGTCATAATAACTTACATCTTCGATACCTTTAAAAATCTTGTATATTTAAGTAAATTTTACAATTATGATTAACTTATTTTTATTTTATTTACAAATATTGTTTGGGAATTTCTTGAAAAAGTAACACATCTTTGAAATTAAAGTTTCATATATTTCAGTAGTTTTTCCAGTTAGATTTTTTGTGCTTAGTAAGATTATAAGCAGCTGAAAATATTACCAGCAAAAAAAAAAAAAATTTGACAGGGGTGTTTTGAGATATTGGGCCCCAAAGTTGGTTTATAGAAACAAGTTATTTTATTAACTTTTAAGCATGTTCCTTTTATATTTTTCAAATATAAAAAAAAACATTTTATATGTTTATTTTCATACTTTTGCCATTTTCATTTCTTATTTTTTTAAGAAAAATGTTTTTTCAAAATGTTATGAAAATCAGGTCATTTTGGGAAACCAGGTCAATATTAAAATTGCAGTATCTTGTCAACCCTCAGCAATCTTAGAAATTTTGCATGCAATATTTTTTCATAGTTAGGAATAATGTGTCAAAATAACACCAAAAGAAGACACATGGTTCAATGGACTAGGTGATTTGATGTGGAATTACCCCACAACTACTCGTTTAGCAACACTTCATTCCTTTAACTTTCACTTCTTGTTCAATTCATTCCATCATCTTTTTCTTCTTTGTTCTTTATTGCTCACCTTTATCTCAAGACTGCACTCTTCTTGATATTATTTCTGATCAAATTGACCAAGCCGTTTCTCTTTATTCTTAAGAAAATATCATTGTTGTTTGTGACTTTAATGTTCGTCACACTGAATGGCTTGGCTCTAGAGTTTGGCTCAAACTCTAACATATTTAGTCAACTTTCCAATTCACTTTCCAGACAATTCGAATCATATACCTTCTTTACTTGACTTATGTCTTGTTTCTAATCCTAGTCAGTGCTCAGTTTCTCCACATATACACCTAGGTACTTTTGATCATGGTTTGATCACTCTAACACCTTTATCTCATTCTTTAAGTAGTTATATTTGTGATGGCCCTTGGGTAGAAATCTTATGCCTTCCTGCTGATAAATGTACTAATGTAACTTCTTGGATTCAGGCTGGAATGGAGTCTTTTATTTCCTCTCAACAATTCTAAGCCAAGCCTCACTCTTCTTCATGGTTTTTACTCTAGTTATGCTGCTGCAATTCACAATCACAACCATTACTTCCATATCTATCACCAAAACAACTCTCCAAAAAAACAGACGTCTGTTTAATATTGCTAGAAACAATAGTTAAATGGTTTTGTCTAATGCCAAAAATTTTAAGTTCACAAAATTTTGTACTTAATCTTAAAAATTAGGCTCTGGAGAATCTATAAAAGTGATCCATTTTAAAGGCGAATCTGTTATTCCACCTCTCTTGCACGGTTCAGATTTTGTCACATCACCTGAGGAGAAAGCTGAATTGCTTGCTAAGAACTTCGCATCAATCTCATTTTTTGATTCCTTAAATCACATTCTATCAGATAAAACCAACAAAGTCAACAAAGTTTTTACCATCTTATCACAGGGCACCGCGGGAGAGCATTTAACAAGAAGTTCATGCCCCCTTCTATACCAATGTCACTTGATGGGCTTGAGCTGGGATTGAACCTCGGACCTTGAGTTCTGAGCCAGAACTCTAACCTTTGCACCATGGCAACATTCTCCCAGAAATTCTCACATCTAAAGTGGCATTGTTTGCTGATTATACTACCTTTTATTCTTACCTTAAAAAGAAGCCAAATCTCTGATTGCTTCGAGGGGGGATTTGAGCTTGAAATGAAACTTACTTCTGCAGAAGCATAAAGCTCTCAGTGGCTGGTGAACTTAAACTCAGACAAAAAATTTTTTAGCTAATCGTTATTGCAACAAATTAGATCTTCCAATATTTATTAATGGCAATGTATTTGATAAGTCATCTACCCTTTATCTTCTTGGATTAACTCTTACTTCTGACCTTTCTTGGGAACCATATATCAAATCGATTGCAAAATTAGCATCTGGTAATTTTGAAATCGATTTGATATAGGGTTGCATTTCTTTATCCTTCTCCCTTTCTTACTCAGGATTCTATTCTCTTTAAATCTCTAATCTGTCCTTGTATAGAATACTGTTGCCATATCTAAGGCAGATCTTTTAATGATGCTTTTTGTCTTTCAGGAGTGCAAAATGCACATTGTAAACATAGGTAAACCTGTTCTAGCAGCTAATCTGTAAACATTATTACATCGCCGAATTGTTGCTTCTCTTTCTCTTTTCTGTAAATACTATAACGGGTGCTGCTCTAAAGAGTTAACATCTCTTGTACCATCTACTAAGGTTCAGACTCGTATTACTTGTCATTCAATTAAAAAAATAATATATAACGTTGTAATGCTGCATCTCTCAAATAAAAATTCCTTCTAGTTATTCTCGTAAGTCTCTTAAGTCTCTTTCTTTACATTGAATGTTTCTTTACTGTGAATGTGCTCCAAAAAATTCTGTCTAGTTTTTTTCCTCTAACATCAGTTGTTTGGAATTCAGTTGTTTAGAATTCACACCATATATCTTGTTTTATTGATTCATATAATTTGTAATCTTTAAAATTGTTTGTTAATTATTATCTTGCTTTATAAACTTTATCTTTTTTCTTCCAGTATTCCAGTAAAAAAAAAAATATTTAAAAAAAAATAAAAAAAAGGGAAATTAAAAACTTAACTAAAATAAATAATAAATTATAAAACTATAACAACAAGATTATTTAAATTTGAAATAAAAAACTTTAAATTGTTTCTATTTATTATAGTTTGGTAACTGTTTATATATATTATATTTGCTAATGTTTTTATAATATAATATTATGCAAAATCCTTTTAAATAAAGTATCAAATTACATCTGGAGATTAATCAATCTTCAGATGTTTTATATTTTATAATTTACTAATTATTTTAGTTAAGTTTTTAATTTTCTGTTTTTTTAATATATTATATTTTAATTATAAAAATGAGCATTTAAAAGTTAAAAAAAAGATACAATTTTTCGCAGTAACATCAAGAAAAGAAAAAATAATTAAACCTTTTCTCTATAATTTTCTTTAATTTTATATTTAAACAATTTTTTATATTATTTTATATTTAAATATATATATATATATATATATATATATATATATATATATATATATATATATATATATATATATATACTACAAAATAGAGTGCTCAATGTTCTTAAAAGAACAGAGCAATTATAAATTACAAGAAAATCACTTAACAAAATCTTTTTTTCATTTAACACTGTGTTTCATTAATAAAGACTCATCAGAAATGAATGCTCAAATTAATAAAACTTCAATTTATACCAAAAATTAAATTACAGGAAGTCGCAAATGTCTTCAATACTCTAAATTCACACACACTCGTATATATATATATATATATATATATATATATATATATATATATATATATATATATATATATATATATATATATCCAATATGTTGTTTGAAAACAATTTCAATACATTCATTAATTTCTATACAAATTAAATATCTAATATACTGTTTGTAAACATTAAATAAAAATTTAGAAATATTCAAAATTCACAATCCTTTAATTAAAAAAAAGACATACTTGCTTAACTCGACTTTCTATTGGTACCAGATGCAAAAAAAGAATTTTTAAATAAGGCTGAAAGTCTACTTTATTCTATATCACTACAGTTATTTGACTTAAGGACAATGTCACACCCATTAATTTAATGTAGGTACGTGCGTATCTGGGTTTTTTACGGCACCGATTTTTAAGACAAAAACTGTGACCTATTTTTTTCACAGCGCACAGTAGGCCAGGTTATGGACAAAAGTATAAAAACCAAAATCAAAATTTTGATGCCTAAATGGTGTCGAACCTATATAAAGACATTATAAAACAATTTAAAACCGTTTATATACACTTAAAGTTTTAATGAATATACTAATGCTGTGGTTGAAGTAGACGCAAATGTAAATTAAAAAAAAAAAATTATAAAAAGAAAAATGTTGTTTAAAAAATCGATGGAAATAAATAAAATTTACATAAAATATTGCGCTTTTTAAAATATTATATTATAACTCTATATATTATCTAGATTTTAAAAGTTGTTAGACTAAAATTGGTATGTAATTAACATATTTATAGCAAATTTAAATATGCTTAATTTGTCATATTTTAATGTCTAACTTTTGCTTTTAATTGACAATATATTTTTTTTATTGCTACGTCTTGCTTTTATACTTTTATAGATATTTTAAAGCTTATATATGTTTGCTTTAATAGTTTCATAAATCTGGCTGCCACTAGGCGCCACTTAGGTTTTCTTTTACGTTTGAACTATTTTACCTAACAAAAAATCTGTAATTGCGCTCAAAAATTTTTATCTGCACAAAATTTTAAAAAATGTGGAAAACATATAATACGGTCTTAGTCATACAAAACGTATTACTGAACAATAATATATATATATATATATATATATATATATATATATATATATATATATATATATATATATATATATATATATATATATCCTAATTTAAATTTTGTTCTTATTTATTTAGCGCTTGTCAAACCAAATTGATTTAATAATCTATTTTAGTTGCTTTGGTTGTGGCTATTCATTTTAGATGTTGAAATGCTGTTTTTATTAAGGCTTCATGGGTGTCACAAGAAGCAAAATTCACTAATTTATTTGACTCAACAGTCTTTCGTTTATTTATTTTGATTATGTTAAGAGATGGATTCAAAGTAAACTAACCGGTGCAATGTTTATTATAAAAAATTCAGCTTGGCTTGAAAATGATTTTAATACCACATTAATAAAGGATAGTAAAAATAAACAACTCGGCAGACCTACATTATCATTTTAAGAATCATCATTAAAAACAAAGAAAAGTTGCAACTTTGTCAACTTCAAATTCTTGTGAATTATTGTTTGCTAAGCTTGTACTACTTATAGATTACATTGTCAAAGATTTTTGACGATTGTGAATGCATGGGAACAATATAAACATACAAATTTTAAAAATTCTGTAGACGCTCGTAAAATCTGCTAATTAGAAAAACTAATTAATTAAGCTAGAATACAATTTTTTTCTACAGGAAAACAAGTTTATCTAGCAACGTGTTATAGCACGTGTAATAACACTAGTTAATCATATTAAACTTAAATAAGTTTCGCTTTTCACGAGCAAAGGTCTCATAATAAAACAGGTGTTAAATAGTGTACATAGCGCAAATAAAACATATGCAACTAATAAAAGTTAGTTGCTGCTAAGCAAAATTAGGTATCCATACAATTAGATAAAAAATATATTCACCTTTTTTAAAAAGCGCGACCTCATATTGGTACTTATATAAAATTTGGTAAATATTGCACTCGTAACAATATCTGCAAATACCAAAACTAGATTTTTGCTATCCGAAATTTAGTATCAATAGCAACGAATTAAAAAAATAACACCTTCATAAGAAGCGCAGACATCATATTATTACTCATCCTAATTTTAGTCAAAATAGCCCTAATATTAAATTAGTTATGAATTTTGTCCAGTAAAAGTGAATTCTGGCCCACTGTGCAGCGTGCTCGAAATCGGTGTGACAAGGGTGTATTTATTTGTCTTTTTTTTCAGAATTTTATATCAGCTTAGATTTTATTTAAAAAGTACAACGTTTTATGTTGGATAAATTATGGTTTTTTTTTTACGTGTGATTGATTTTTCAGTTTTTTTATTGCTATTTAAAAATTCGTTCCTGTTCTGGAACAATTCTCCAGAAAACAGACGTCTGTTTATTACTGCTAGAAACCATTGTAAAAAGGTTTTGTCTAACGCTAAAGCCCGCTATTCTCAGGTCATGAAATCTCGTATCTCATCTCAAAAATTAGGCTCTTGTGAATTCTGGAGAATCTTTAATAGTATCAATAATAAGGGCAAGTCTTTAATTCCACCTCTCTTGTATGGTTCAGACTTTGTCACCTCACCTTAAGACAAAGCTGAATTGTTTGCTAAAAACTTTTCATCAATATCATCTTTTGATTCCACTAGTTGCGTTTTACCTGATATTGCCAACAAACAGGTTGATCCATTGCTTGACATTCGTATCACTCCAGCTTCTGTGTCTAAAGTGATTTCCTGCCTAGACTCTTCTAAAGCTTGTGGCCCGGACAACATACCTGTTATTGTCTTACAGAAGTGTTCTCCGGAGCTGTCGTCTATTTTTTTAAAACTATTTAACAAGTGCTAATCAGAGTCTTGTTTTCCAGCCTGCTGGAAAGCAACATCCGTTATCCCAATCTTCAAAAATTCTGGTGAGCGATCTGATTCGTCTAACTACCATCCCATTAGTCTTCCTCCTATCATAAGCAAGATCTTTGAATCTTTAATTAACAAACACTTAATTTCTCATCTTGAATCTAATAACTTACTTTCTGACCATCAATATAGATTTCGATCTTCTCGTTCTACAGCTGATTTGCTTATAGTAATAACTGATAGGTTTTATCGTGCATTAGATAAAGGTGGAGAGGTTAAGGCCATCGCTCTTGACATTTCAAAAGCTTTTGATAAATTTTGGCATGCTGGTCTTCCCCATAAGCTTTCTTCTTATGATGTATCTGGCGACATCTTTAAGATTATTGAATCCTTTCTTTCCAATCGTAGCATAAAAGTTGTCCACGATGGAAAGCACTCTTCTTCTTATTCTGTAACTTCAGGGGTTCCTCAAGGTTCTTTCCTTGGCCCTATACTCTTTTTAATTTACATCAACAATCTTTCAGATATTCTCACATCTAAGGTGGCATTGTTTGCTGAAGATACTACCATTTATTCTTGTCGTGATAAGAAACCAACACTATTTGATTGCTTGGAGGGCGCATTTGAGCTTGAAAAAGATCTCACTTATGCTACAGCATGGGGCTCACAGTGGCTGGTGAACTTCAATACAGATAGAACTCAATTTTTTTCGCCAATTGTTATCGCAATAAATTAGATCTTCCTATATTTACGAACAGTGATGTACTCGATGAGTTATCTATCTCTATAAATCTCAAATCCGACCTTGTATGGAATACTGTTGCCATATCTGGGTCAGATCTTCTAATGATGCGCTTTCTCTTTTAGACAAGGTGCAAAAATGCATTGCAAACATAGTTGGACCTGCTCTTGCAGCCTACCTCCAACCATTTTCACATCGTCGTAATGTTGCTTCTCTTTCTCTTTTGTACAAATACTATAATGGGCACTGCTCTATAGAGCTAGCGTCTCTTGTGCCATCTACTAAAATTCATTCTCGTGTTACTTGTCATTCAATTAAGTCTCATTCTATTTTTGTGACTGTTCCTAAGTGCTCTAAAAACGCTTATTCGTCTAGTTTTTCTTTCAGTAACTTCCAACTTTAATTAGTGGCTGCTTGCAGCCTTGTTGGAGTCGAAGATGTTTTAAAAAAAAAAGAAAAAAACTGCATTGATATTGAAGGCATGTTGATACATATTTGAAATTTTCCAGTCAACTGTTTAAATCAACTTTCTATGTGCCTGCCAAATTTCATTTAAAAAAATTCCTGACCACATACTGTATTTTTCGACCCAGTGAAGGTTTCATTTCTACCTCTTTTAGTGTTACTGTTACCGTTACCCTTTATTTAACTGTTTTTGCTACTGTTACTGTTACTTTTTGTTATAAATTTGGTTGTTTTTTTACTGTTACCGATAATTTTTTTTTGTTTTTAAAATTTCCTTTCTGTTCCGGAGGTGCAATAATGTTGAAGGCATGTTGGTACATATTTGAAATTTTTCAGTCAACTGTATAGATCTATTTTCTATGTGCCTGCAAAATTTCATTAAAAAAGTATTCCTGACCACATACCCTATTGCTCCGCGCAGTGGAGGTATGTATTTCCACTTCCGTTATCTTCCATAGCGTTAGGGCGTGGGGTGGTTTTTGATGGTGAGCGTTCAGTATATTTGATTTTTTATTCATAATAATGATATATTTTATTAGAACTGTTATACAAACTTTTTTTTTTTAAATAGCCTTTTACTACTAAGAAAATTTGGGTTTTCTTTTTTTATAATTGTAAAATCATTTTCACAAAAACTAACGAGTATAGTTAATTAAGGTGGTTATATATAAATTTTTTTTTGATTGCTAACTCTTTTCACACACCAAAATTAGTTTAAAGGTGAAATTCTGCGAAAAAAAAATTTAAAATGCTAAAATTAAAATTAAATGACACTTATTTATGATGATTCTGCATAAAAATCATTAAAAAACGAAAACAGCATTTCTCAGCTTTTTTCCATATCCATAATTTACCCTATAGCTTAAGGTGGCCTTAAGCTATATATGACATATAAAAATTATACATATATTTAAAAATTTTTATAGATTAATGGTGATTTTTTAAATAATTTAATAATGATTAATAGCCGACCCAACTAAATAGTAGTCTACACAATATTTAAAATCTACACAATATTTAACAAAATCTACACAATATTTAAAAAAAAATAAAGAAGCATTTATTATATAAAAATATTGCAATTAACAATAAGCCTTCAAAAACTATTATATACAAGAGGCAGATCAATGAAAACTCCTTACAACAATTCCAAGACCTATTAAAATATAAAATTGATTGGGGCCTTATACATAAATCAAATGAGGCAAACAATGCCTACGAACTATTTCTTCATCATTTTTGTAATCAGTATGAAAATGCGTTTCCTGAGAAAAAAATTGTTATAAATACCAAGTCGCTCCTATGTCTTTGGATGTCTAAGGGCCTACTATCATCCAAAAAAAAAGTTGTATGAAAAGTTCTTAAAAAATAAAACATAAAAATGAAACAAACTATAAACATTATAAAAATATATTTGAAAAAACTAAAAAAAAACTTTATTACTCAAAGTTGTTAGAAAAAACTAACGGAAACATTAAAAAGATGTGGACGGTAATTAAAGAAATTATTGGCGATTCAAAAAATTATGAAAAAAAAATCTGCTTAAAAAAATTTTAGTAGATGGTAAATTTATATACGATAAAGCAATAATTGCTGAAAATTTGAACAGCTTCTTTCTTAATATTGGGCCTAACTTAACTGAAAAAATTCCGTCAAGTTCTTCTTCATATGATTTATATTTAAAAACCTATGATAAAGTAATGGATTAATCTAAACTAGATATTAATGAGTTGCGATCTGCTCTAGATAGTCTTAAAAACAACACTAGTGCAGGTTTTGATCAAATTAGCGTGCATGTTGTAAAATCAGTTTTTAATATTATAGAATCCTCTCTATATCACATTTTTGATCTTTTAATTAAATTAGGTACTGTTCCAGAAAAACTAAAAATTGCACGAGTCTCACCTATTTTTAAATCTGGTGATGACACAAATACTTCGAATTATAGACAAATATCGGTTCTGCCATGCTTTTCTAAGTTACTCGAACGCATAACGTATAATAGGCTTAACAGCTACTTAACGATAAACAACGTGTTGTTCAACAAGCAATTTGGTTTTAAAAAAAATCACTCAACCGATCACGGTTTGACCGAGCTAGTAACCCATGTAACAAGTGCCTTCAATAATGATTGTTTGACATTAGGAGTTTTTATTGATCTGTCTAAAGCCTTTGACACCGTCAATCATGTCATTCTTCTTAAAAAACTTGAACATTACGGAATGAAAAACAATAACTTACTTTGGTTTAAAGAATATCTATCAAGCAGAAAACAGTTTACACAATATGAAACAGCTAAAACGTCCAAAAATATATTGACATGCTGAGTTCCTCAAGGCTCGATTTTAGGAGCGGTATTATTTTCACTTTATATAAATGATTTGTCTTTACATCAAACGATACATCAAACTTATTAAATTTTATTTTATTTGGGGATGACTCCAACCTGTTTTATTCTCAAAGGGTTATTAAAACGCTTTTAACAGTGGTTAATGAAGAGTTAAACAAAGTAAACGAATGGTTTACACGTAATAAACTAACGCTTTACGTAACAAAAAGTATATAATATTTCACAAACAAAATAAAATGGATAATCTTTCACTAAAATTACCTGACCTGAATATAAATAAATTTGACAGCATGTCAATTTTTATATTTTTCAATTGAACTCTATATTAGGTCCATCCAGCACTCTAGATCTTATTTTAACGGAGTCATCTCAACGTATATTTTCTCTTGAAAGACATTCTCAACTGGGGTGCACTAAAAAAGGACAAGCTCATTTAATTCTAACTTGGAATTTCGCTGTAAAATCGTCAACCCCTCCTAGAAATCGGTTTTCTTCATCTCGACAAGATTTTAAAAATGGCAATTTCGATAAACTAAACATGTATTTCAAAGATTTTGACTGGGTTAATCGTTTTAAAAATTTAAATATTAATGAATGTTACAATGTATTCCAATCTATCTATATTGAAGGGTGTAATCTTCAAATACCAGCAATCAAATCGAATTATTCTGCTTTACACACACCTTGGATCACAAAAGAAGTAATCTCTGCTATAAAAAACAAAAAGAAACTTTATTATAGAAGCAAAAACCCAAACTGGCGTCTGGACACTAAACTATACAATATTAGCTGCAATAAAGTAAAACAAACTCTAACTCATTCTATTGCTCAATATGAAAAATCTATATCCGGAAAAGCCAAGACAAATCCAAAACTTATATATAGGTATATAAACATGAAACTTAAAGTTAAAAATCAAATAAGGTCTATGAAAGAGTCAAATGGAAACATTACTTCTAATGAAAGCCATATAGCTACAATCCTTAACAATTACTTTTCATCTGTTTTTACTCCTTTAAATTTGAGTCAATCGCTGCCAACATTCGAAAAGCGCACATTTTCCGTGATTGATGAGACGTCAGTCTTAAATAGACTTAATGAGAACTACATACAAGTGTTACTTTCAAACCTAAACTTGCATAAACCAGCAGGCATAGACGGCATTCACCCACACGTCCTTAACAAATGTTCTTCATCTCTGAACGTGCCCATTACCTACATATTTATAAAATCTATTTGTGAAGGTCGAGTCCCAGCCGCGTGGCTGGAAGCTAACATAACACCGCTTCACAAGAAAGGATCTAAACTTGATGCATCAAACTACAGACCGATTTCCCTAACTTCTGCCTGCTGCAAAATCCTAGAGCGTATTGTAAAAGATTGTTTAACCGAGTATCTTAGTGCAAATAATCTTTTATCTCAAAATCAGCACGGGTTTGTTCCAAAAAAATCATGCATTACCAATTTATTGGAAACTGTCGATCAGATCTCACACTCAATGGCAAAAGGCTATAGTGTAGATGTTTTATATTTAGATTATGAAAAAGCGTTTGACACACCTCCTCATGATCTGATGCTCCACAAACTTTCTGGTTATGGTATCTCTAATATGCTTCTTAATTGGATAAATTCTTTTCTTTCTAAAAGAACACAACGAGTTGTCATGGGTTCCACCATTTCAGAGTCGTTACCAGTCACCAGTGGTGTCCCTCAAGGATCTGTTCTAGGACCACTTCTATTCATCTTATACATTAATGACATAACAGACCTAGTTAGCAATCCAATGAAGTTATACGCTGATGACAGTAAAGTTATTTCCACAAATTCTACACCTGAGAGCCCAGCTCTGCTCCAGATGGATATAAATCACATTGCGTCTTGGACTCTAACCTTGCGCTTACGACTTAACTACAAAAAGTGCCTTATCTTACACTTTACCAAAAGCAAAAATCCTAACCACCAATACTATATCTTGACTCAGCAAGGGAAGCAGCTTCTTGATTCCTCGTACAGTGAAAAAGATCTTGGGATTTGCATTTCACACAACCTCAAATGGGATACACACGTTGAAATAATATCATCAAAAGCTAACTCTGTTCTCGGTCAACTAAAGAAATCATTTATTTATAAAAATGCACAAGTTTGGAAGAGTCTCTACACATCGCTGGTCTGACCTCACCTTGAGTATGCTGCTCCAGTGTGGAATTATCTTTCTGCACACAACGTTGAAAAAATTGAAAAAGTCCATAACCGTGCCACCAAAGCAATTCCATCTCTCAAAGCCTTATCCAGTGAAGCCAGATTAGCACACCTTCATCTTACCTCACTAAATGAAAGACGCAATTGAGGTGATTTAATCTACAACTTCAAATTTATAAATAATTTAGAAAATATTTATTGGATTAACCCACAAATCGGCTATCCAGCTGTGCGAATAACTAGAGGACACTCTCATCGTCAATAAAAAGAGTTTTTTCACGCTTCTGACCTCAATAACAACATGCGTGCTATTTACACTAGACTCAATTTCTTCCCTAACAGAGTAGTAAACCGATGGAATTCACTCCCACAAACTGTGATTAACTCTCGTCATCTCAATGAATTTAAAAATCGTTTAGACAAACACTGTAGCCAACACTTGTATTTAAGTTAATGCACCGAATTGCTGCTACAGCTCATTGTCTACTGGCAAAGAGCTAAAGGGTTGCTACCCCTTTCAAGCGACATTTTATTGTTCGCCGCAGCTTATCATTATTATTATTATTATTATTATTATTATTATATATATATATATATATATATATATATATATATATATATATATATATATATTTATATATGCATATATATTTTTATATATGTATATATACATATATATTATACTTATATATATATATAAATATGTATATATATATATGTTTATATATATATATATGTTTATATATATATATATGTTTATATATATATATATATATATATATTTATATATATATATATATATATATATATATATATATATATATATATATATATATATATATATATATATATATATATATATATATATATATATATACTTATATAAAATGTATATATTTCTTATATGTATATATTCATAAGTACATGCATAAATACATAATATTAAAACAAATAAAAATATATATCAAAGGTATATGATAAAGAATAAATGTTAGAATTAAATATACAACACTTACTCTATTATTAGGACTAGAAATATATACATTTTATATACGTATATCAAATGTATACATTTTTTTTATATATATTCAGAAATTTACCTATATGTACATGCATGAATACATATTATTAAAATAAATTAAAATATATGATTTAAATATATACATACATATATATATATATATATATATATATATATATATATATATATATATATCGCCGTGGATAGCCTACCGAAAGTCGGTAGCCAAAAAAATAAAAATTTGCCTAGCGAAAGTCCGTTTTATTGGCTAAAAATGTCACGTGTCAAAATAAAATTTATTAACCAATAAAAGCGCTTTCGGTAAAACAAAAAAAAGTTACGACTCACCTCGACTGTCGGTAGCCAAATTAAAAAATTTTTGCCTACCGAAAGTCCCTTTTATTGGCTAAGAATGTCACGTGTCAAAATAGAATATATTAACCAATAAAAAGCGCTTTTGTTAGAATATAAATACTATGATAGCCTGCCGTTTAAAACGTGTAAAATACGTAAAATATTTTAAGATATTTCTTAAAAAAATACACATACGTTTAAAAAAATTAATATATCTAAAATATAATGACGAATTAAAGTACGCTTCCGGTAGCAAAATTAGTGTTCAATAAATACATAAGTAATATTCATAAAAGATATCTTTAATAATATCAGTTAAGGTTATTTAGTTTACCAAATAATGCTTTTAATTTTTTTACTTTTAAAATTACAATCTGTTTAATTCAAAGGTTTCAATGCAATAGCACGCATATGAGCTTTTTTTAATTTAATTTTCTTAAACACCCAATAAAATATTTGGGTGTACGTATTAAGTGGGATATACGATAATGATAAAATAAACAAGATTGTTAGATCAATTTCTGCTTCGGAATGTTCTCCTTCATAAAGTTCCTTAAATCACTTGTTGTTCCTCTAAATTCTAGTTAAACTGATTGTTTTAAAATTGCTTTTCTAAACGTTGGTCTTTAATACTTGCTGTGAGCGTGTAACATTAATTGACCATCTACCATCGTTCACACATTAGAGTTTGTATAATTCCATTAGGTTGCGTATAGTAAATACTTCGTTTATAAATAAATTCAGATATTTTTACACTGTAATTGAATAAGTAGAAACGCATGGGATTATTTATTAACCTAATAAAAGAGTTTAATTTATTACAAAACAGAACCGCCGTCTTATCTTATGAGTTGAAAAAATAATGCAGTAGTTTTTATTTTTCTTAGACATATTTAAGAAAAATTGTGTGACCGTATCAATATTATTATAAAAGTAA
The DNA here is from genome assembly GCF_038396675.1 of Hydra vulgaris. Lineage (NCBI taxonomy): Eukaryota > Metazoa > Cnidaria > Hydrozoa > Anthoathecata > Hydridae > Hydra > Hydra vulgaris. Next base: position 6,034,351 of record NC_088921.1, on the reverse strand, counting down.
TTGTTATAACAACACAATTCAAATCCGCGTAATATTTTTGGCGTCAGCTTTATTGATGATACAACACTTTGTTGATGATACAACACTTTGCTGATGATACAGCACTTTGCTGATGATACAACACTAGCGTAATATTTTTGGCACATCTCAGGCAAAGTGCCAAATAAACAACTATTGATTAATTTTAATTGATAGTTATGCACGACACCTTAATCAAATGTTATTAATTTTATGACTCATTAAGGTGTTGGCGTTGGTCATTAGTAAGACGGTATAAAAAAATTTTTTTACGTTTAAAAAGAGCTGTAATTAGTTTTATAAATATGTACAGAAAAATATACTTAAACAGAGTTTTGAATTTTGTACACTTTAAACATATTTGCAGGTTTATTTATACTTGAATCTACATATTCTATATATAGGTTTATATATACTTGAATCTACATAATCTCTCTCACTCTCTCACTCTCTCTCTCTCTCTCTCTCTCTCTCTCTCTCTCTATATATATATATATATATATATATATATATATATATATATATATATATATATATATATATATATATATATATATATATATATATATATATATATATGTATATATATATATATATATAGTAAAATAACACTTTACTAACTTGAGCTTCTACTGTCAGTTTCTCCTTCAGCAGGATCATCAGGAACCTGGCAGTAGAAGCTCAAGTTAGATATTTATTTTTTTTGTACTAATTTATATATATATATATTTATATGTTTGTATGTGTATATATATATAGTCTAAAAGGTTGGACAAAGCAAGGAATTGCATCTCCACAAACTTTAAATAACTTTAAATAAATATTGCCTTGGTTTTTAGTTTATAAATTGCAAAGTATAAAACTTTTGTAACTTATTTAACGAAATGCACCACGAGAAGGTAAACCATAGGACTCGGCATTTCATATTTCTAGATTAAATACAAAACAAAAAACAAATAAAAACAAAAAAGGAAAAAATGTTGTAACTAAAAAACTGTTGTTTTTTTCTTTCTCTTTTTCTTTAAAACTATTTCTTTTTATTTTATAAGATTAGATTTTTATTTATCTCAAAGCTTGGATCAAAAAACAGCTCAAAAATAAAATATGACATTGCATACAGAGGTTTTATAAATATTTTCACAATCTGTATCTAATCTATACGATCTAAATAATACTATTTAAATATAACTATATAATCTGTAACAATCATACTATATAATACTATTTATCATAATATATAATACTATTTAAATATAACTATATAATCTGTAACAATCATACTATATAATACTATTTATCATAATATATAATACTATTTAAATATAACTATATAAACTGTAACAATCAATTTAATATATATATATACAAAAATTATAAAGTTAATACTTAAATCATTACCTTCCATAACAAGTGCGACAAAACCAATACCTTGCTTTTAAAAAGGAATTCTCTTTTTGTCCTACACATTTTTTATGCGACCACAACAAGCATGAATCACATGCTAATGCATTGCCAGTTTATTTTCTTTGCTTGTGCTCTTCAGGCAAACAGCGCATGGCCAGATATGTTGATTTTTTTTAGCCTTGATTACTTTATCAAGTGCTTTCCATGCATCTGAGCTAAAGTATATTTGCAATGAAGAAAGCAACTCTAATGCACTTTCATCAAGTATAGATGATGGAATACAATTCGGTCTTTTTTCTACAGCACTCTTATTGATAAGGGTACCAGAAAGAGCTTTCTGTACATCGTCAGCTTTTAAAAACCAACTAAGCATCACTATAACAAAACCATTTAATCTTAATAACTAATGCTGTAAAGCCATTTATTAATAAAAAAATTCATTAAAACATTTATTAATTTTAATTAAGTGGTCACCAATAAAGTATGTCATGCTGTATTTGACTTTTTAATATAGATAGGAGACCATTTCCATTTTTGCACAGTGATTATCATTAAACATATAAGTTTAAAATTGTGCAAGAAAAGTAATCTTCTTAGTACTAGAAAAAAATCTTTTACTACAATTTACTAGTTAAACTCTTTATAGATGACCCTTAATATAAATTAGAAAGAAAAAATTTTAAAAATAACTTGTTATTTATTAGCTTTAAATGTAAAACAATATTTTTAACATACAAGCATGTCTTTCAACAGGTTCAAGTTTTATAAAAGGAACTGGCACATCAGAAGATCGACAAAGACGTTTTTTAGGAAGACCTATTGTTGTATGAGACCTATTGTTGTATGTAGCACCTTTAGGACGCCCACATTGGACAACACTTTGAGGCAAGCAAGTCTTTTTTAATTGAGTACCTAAAATAAATGTACAAAATGCTATAATTCCATCCTATTCTTACATAATTAATAAACTCTATTTAATATAATTATCAATCTCAATTGCATATAATTTCTTCGAAATTTATATATACCTAGAACACCTGCTTTGCCCTGCACAACAAAACATTCTTCTTGGTTTTGTTGCAAAATATTGGCAGTAACATATTGCTCTAAAGACTCATTTCTGAAATCGATCTCATTTCTATCCTTTTTGTTAGAGTTTTTAATAAGGTCTACATCGTTTGGTGCTCCTGCATCTGAAAAAGTTTGACTTGAGACTATATCAGATACCTTTAAGTCTGTCTCATCAAGTTTATTTAATACCATGACTTTGCCTGCTCCCAACCCTTTTGCAGTTCTTGTAGAAGTTCCATTCTCTGTTTAAAAGAAGGTCCAGTTGATTCAGAAACTAATGTAGCTAATATTGAAGTTGTACGAAGTGCAAGCTTGAATTTTTCGTGCTGAGAAAGGATTGTTTTTTTTCTTGGAGCAACACAAATCTCCACACAAGACTCCTTAGTTTCGGAAAAAGTATTATAAACTCTTTGATGCTGACGATAATACTTTATTGTCCACCTTTCTAGACATAGCTTGGCATCAAATAGATTCAAACCTAGCAACTGGCTAACAGCAAAAATATGGCGACATGGCAGACCCATTGATTTTCTAAATGTACAACCACACATATCAGAAGTGACTATAAGCATACCTTCACTGCTTTTAACTATATGGTTTTCATTGTCACAAAAAAGATTTACTTCAGAACACAAGGAAAATTGTTTCAATACTTGCTCAAATGCATATGTTGTCAGAAAATTTTTATAACCTGCTTCAGCAGAATTAGGTTCAAAAAAGTCAATACAAATTTTCTGCATTTTGAAAACAGTTTTGTGATCTCTCTCATTTCGCATTGAGACTAATAAAACATATAAATTCTCAAGGAAGTTTTTTAATGTACTATTACAGTCAATAACTTCTTTCAGTTTTCCATTAAAATTTTCCAAACGGTTGTTAGTGGTATTCATGAAATTGGCACATGCATAATTTAAGCCAAAGACCCATTCATTACGAATGTTGTGCCAATTATTATTAAAATAGTTGAGAACTGTAGTTGGCGATGAAGAAACAAATATCTCATAAAATTCATTATATTGGGCCTCTGATCTTGCATATGCTAATTTTTGAATGAGTTCGAGACAAGACGTTCGTTGCCCACTTGTGATGCCAAGTTTGACAGAAGAAATTTCACGATTAAAAGTTCTGAAAATAAAAATCCTTTAACTAACTATTTTCACAATTAACATTAAACTAGCTGTTACTAGATTATTTTACCTAAGAGTGTGAAATAGGCAAAGTAAAAGAGACGCATCAGGAAAAGAAGCACGTACAACATCTCTCTCGATCAAGTCTTTGTCCGTCATTATGGCATTAGTTTTAGACCACGAACAGTTGTTTCTTTTAAATGTTTCTACAAACCAACTAAAAATATTATAAAGATAGTTATTTTGACAAAAAAAAAATACCAATAAATAAAAAATACTATCTTTACATACATGTTTGATGATATACTAAGTTACAATTCTCATAAGAGACCTTACACCTAAGTTACAATTCTAATAAGAGACCTTAAGAGACATCCGTCCGTCGATGTAATGTTAAACCGTTAAGTTAAGTGATAAAACCGAGTACTAAAGTGTTGAAACCGAAATGATGAACCGTTTAAAGTGAAAAGAATTTTTGTCATAAGAGACCTCTTGGTCGGAGATGACCCTAAGCGCATGCGCATGCGCATGCGCGCTGAAAAAAAGATTAGGCGATGAATAATTAATGAAGCGTGACCAAATGTATATAAAGAGTGAAAAAAAAATAGTGTCATAACGAATGGAATCAAAAAACAAACCGTTACAACAATTTCAAACTCCAACGAAAGTAGCAGTAGTTCAACCTTATAAACCTGATCCTCCAATAGATAATGGTGGTACACACGACTCGCATGGAAATCGTATTCGATATTTTGAAGTCTATTAATAAAGCAAAAATAGTGTCAATATTAACAGTTTTGAGCTTGTTTATCGTTATTGTAGTAGGAGGATATTTATTTGGTGCGTTATTAGGAGTTTTTATATTATTTGGAACATTGTTAGGATTTTATATTTGTAATAAGATAATAAAAAACAAAGTGTAAAAATTTTTTTATATATTATATATTATAAAAATATTATTTTCCAATTCTATTAATTCCGTAAGAAATTCCACCAGAGATAGCTCCACCCAAAACGGCTTTGCCAATGGTAGGGAGAAGAGCGCTAGTAAAGGAAGGTAAAACAACTTTAGATACCATTCCTAAAAGAGGTCCTAAAAACTTTCCACGCATTCGTCTTGTTCTATGTCTTTTATAATGTCTTTTATAATGTCTTTTTTTATGTCTTCTTTTATACATTTTTTTATCTCGGAATAAGTGAAGATAATAAAGTGGGTGCTAAAACTGCAGCTAATAACGGAAGAAATTTACCACGCATGCGTTTTCTTAAATGTCTTCTTAAACGTTTTCTACCTGCGCCTTTTAACGGAGGTAAATAAACTCTTCCTCTTCCTCTTTTTCTATGCATTACGACATGTTAGAGTCTAGTTAAACTAATTTATATTGTAAAGACATGATTTTTTTAATATGTTCAAATTTATTTTTTTGCATTTGTTTCTTTTAAGCTTTATACCAAGGGTAAATTTTAAATTTTCTTAAAGTGTCTTGTATATTATTGCTTCCTCGTAATTTTCTTCGTCTTCTGAATCGCTTTCTACCTGCGCCTTTTAAAGGAGGTAAATAAACTCTTCCTCTACCTCTTTTTCTATACATTTGTAAAAAGATTGTTTTTTTGAGAATGGATAAAGGTTTTTATATTGTGAAAAAAAAGTAGATTTTTAACAGGTGCAAATTTAATTTTATGTAAGAATTGTTTTTTGTAAATTATTTTTTTCCATATTGTCATAAAAAGAATCGGGCATATAATAAAGCATTCTTAAATAATCAGCTTTAGTTTGAGGATTATATTTTCCACGTCTAATTCTTTTTCGTCTTTTGAAACGTTTTCCTTTGCCTCTTTTTTTACATGAACTTTTTTTATTTTACAAGCGGTGCAACAAAATTTTTTACGCATCGCGTTGTTTTTGAAGATAATCCAAAGCGTAACCTCCTACGTTTGATTTTAATAGTCGTTTAGCAAAATTTTTTACTTTGGTAAAAAATTTTCCTTTTCCTCTATGATGTCTCGCGCTTCCTCTATGATGACGACGATGATGACGACGGTGTCCGCTTCTTTTTGTACGCCTGCGAGCCATGAAACAGAAGAAAAAATAAAAAAAAACAAAATTTATGGTTTTTAAGATTTTTTTTAGAAATAAATAGTCGTTTGCTTATAAAATATTAAATACAAATAGGGTTTGTTTCATAAAATTAAAAATGTTTTTTATAACAAATTAAGAGGATTTAAATTTGCTAGGAATATAGTTGACTTCGGTATCGTTTCCTGCCCCTTGTTCAATAACTTGAGCTGGATATTGTAAATACATAACAAGTACACCTTTAAATTGTTCTGTAAATTGAACATTGATTTGAAACGAATTATTTCCAGCAATAGTAGCAGGAGGTTTATCGTTGATAAAATTATAATCGCTGGTGGTATCAATGACTAAAGGTTCTGTAGTGTTAGTAGTACTAAAGTAGAGTTTAGGATGTCTTATAAAACTATCATCATCAGCATTATAAAAATCTGCAAAATTATTAATATTAAAAGTAGAGGGTATATTTCCTTTACACCAGGAAGCATAACTTCTCCAAATTTGCCATTGATCATCTGGTTTTGTCAAATCTAATTCAGTAGTATCACCTGCAGAATTAACATATGTTCTTCTAAAATTATAAAGGGTGATTTTTTTAATCAAGCTGCATGCCATTTCAACGGGTGTAAAACAACCTTTGCTTAAATGATCGCTTTCTTTTTTCGAATTAACAAAAAATATAATGCTGTGAGGTACAAGATCTGCCGTCTTTATACTTCCCAAATTGACAGTGACTTCTGCAACATTTTCTACATTAGTGACAATTTGTTCGTAGTGAGCGATACGTAGTAAAGTATACATTTCGTCTTTTTTACTGTTGAGATATAAAGATTTTTCCAAGGGTAAACTAGGTTTGAGTCTATAGGTATTGCAATAAATCATTGGGTTTTTTATAGCTACTCCTACATTAGCAAGCGCTGTTACGTCTGCATCTGCAATAGGTCTTACAAATTCTAATAGTTGATTCATATCATTTTCAATATAAAACTCCAATCTAATTTGTTTATTTTTTCCAAAATATTCTTTCATTTGAAAAATTTCACATATTAAACTCAAAGGTACTCTAAATTTACAACCTTTTTCACCTAGCATGAAAGCATTATATCTATCTCTTAGCGCTGTTTGATAACCAGCAGGTGCAGGAGCAGCTCCGCTTGCTGTGTTGAGAGGACGAATGAGTCCATTAGGGTCTGCAGCTTGCATAAGGGTTTTGGTTTCAGCATAATTAATAGGGGTTGTAGTATTTTCACTGTCTTCTGTTAAACCTAAACTAGGATTAATCATCAACTCTCTAAAAGGTTTCATATAACTTTTTTTAACGAGCATTGCTCTAAAACGATCATAAGCTCAATTATTGACAGCGTTGTTTGCACAAGTTGTTTTATTTTTTTGATAGTTGGGATAAAATTTAAAAGTTTTAATTAAAGCATGAATAAAGTTTTGACAAAGACTGATTTTTTTGGCTAAATCATCGTCTGTTGTAGGTGTAAATCTTGTTTGCGTGTTTAAATTTTAAAAAAGATATAAATCAAATTCTAAATAATAATCTGGTAGATATGTCCATTCATTAAGTATAGTGGTAAAAGAAATTAAATTAGCCATGTCAGAAGTAAGATCATAAGAAAATTTTTGATTATTAACAGCAATAACTTCATCTTGAGCTTGAGCTGTTTGAAAACCAGGATATTTTTCATTTAATATTGCTTTATATTCTGCACTAATATTACCACTTGTTGCTTCTTGCAATAAACGATTTTCGTGGTCGGCTTGTGCCAAAACATCTTCAATAGTAACATGACCGTCTGTATTGGGTGTGTAACGATTACCGTCACCGTCTCTCATATATTTAGCTAACGAACCCATTTTTTTTGTTAAAAAAAAAAGAAAAAAAGATTTTTTTCTATTTATTCATCTTCTGATTCTGAAGTGTTTTTTTTAAATGGTATTTTTTTATTTTTAACGTCTTTTAAAGCTCGAGTGTAACCAAGTTCAATTAAACTTTTTTTATTCAATTTTTTTTTCTTTTTTTCGTTATTCTGCATGAGTGAACTTGATAAAATGGCTCTTTGTTGAATAATGCAGTTTTTACATAAACCATTTATTTTGTCAACGGCATTGACTTCTTGAAAACATTGTGAACAAATGTGCAAAGGAGTTGATTTTATTTTTGTTTTTTTTTCAACAAGTTCTTCTTCTTCTTCTGAACTTTCGGTTTCAGATTCTGAATATTTTCGTTTCTTAGGTTTGGGTTTTTTTTGTTCTTTTTTTTGTCTCGTTTTGAGAGGTTTTTCTTCTTGTATTTCTTCTTTTTTATTTTTAATTTTTTTAATTTCATCCAATTCAGATTTCATGTTTTGTAATTCAGATTTAGTAGAGTATTGAGTCAGTTGATTTTGTAATTGTTGCATGTGATTTTTAATTTGATTGAATTGATCTTTAGGATTTATTTTTGTTTCTTGCATCATTTTTTCTTCTAAATTTATTAAATTTTTATGATATCTTCCTCTGGCACAAAAGAGACTCATTTTTTTTTGTAAATAAGAGTGATAGAAAATAAATAACAACTTTTTTTTTTCTTTTTATATTTTCTTAATTATAATAAAAAATAAAAGACATTAATTTATACTAATCAAACTAGTTAATTGTAAAACGGAACCATTTGAATCTTCAAGGTAGGATTAAAAAATACAGTAGAACTAAGATTATTAAAGGTAAGCGGTTCAGATTTAGAATTGAGAAACGACCATCTTGTTTGTTTCCAATCGTCCACATCGTTAATATCAAAAGTAGATAATTGTCCTTGAATAGAAGTATTACGATTTTTTGTAAAATCAATATTGGTGGTCACTTGAGTAGGATTAGTGTAATCTAACAAATTGAAATAAGCAACAATTCCGGGTACATAAATTTTGTTCATATACATACCACAATTTACAGCTTGATCGCATTTAATAAAAATGTAAGCGTCTGTAGTAGTAGGAAAATTGGAAACGGTGTTATTAAAATTACTAATTTGAACAAGGGTACATCTTAAGAAAGCGAGTCTTTTTTTTTGAATGTTAAAATCGAGCGTCATGGCGTTGGTCATATTTTGATCGACTTGCATAATAAAGGGATTAATTTGTTGAGTTAAACTGTATTGATCTCTTTGTAAAAGCAAAGTATAAGGTATAGGATTGTTTCCAATAGGTTGATACATTTTTAAAATGATATTTTTTAATGGTAAACTGTCTGTCCAAGTTTGTACAATCGTACCGTCACTCTTTTTTTGATAAATAAATTGTCCGTTAAGCGAAGTGCAATAAAATACCAATTCTGTTAGATTATTTCCTTGTAAAATGGCTTTGACACTATTGAACCATGTTTTATGAGAGGGTGTAGTCGCTCTTTCAAAACTGCTCGTAGTGACAAGAGGTACTTTGATGGTATTTGAAAATAAAGGTTTGCTTTGTTCACAATAGATTAAAACTTCAATAAAAGTTTCTGCGTTATATTTAGCAATTAAAGTATTATCAGATGTCCACATTTTATAAATATCATCAGGAAAGTTGGAAGGTAAAACTTGAAAAGGAGTACCTTTCATTTCGGGTGCGCCAATGACTCCATTAACATAATTAATATCATAATCTGAATAGGAATTATGACTCATTTTAACATCCAACAAACCTTTCATAAGGTGTGTGCTCACTTTAATTGGTGACAATAATTTTCTTTGGAAAGAGGGTAAAGAAAAAAACGTATAATAATTGGATACTCCGTCTATAGGAGTAGGAATACATGATGGTTGACCTTTGGGATTATTGGTAAGATATTTACTAAACATGTTAATATCAGGTCCTGCATAAGTATGGTTGTCAAAGGTCAAGTTGTTTAAATTGAGATTGAGTAAATTGTTTGTTTGGTTTAAACTTTCTGTAAAAACATCCATCATTTTTAATTCTCTTTCGGGCCATATGACTTGATCGACGTTAAAAAAAGGTAAAGGTAAAGAAGCTAAAGGTATATTTTTTAAAGTATAACGATAATATTTTCTTTTAGACGTGAGAGGGAACCATAATTGATAAAAACAGGTTAATAATTCTGTAGGTTCTACGCCTAATTCACTAGCTGTAACATAGAGAAACTTTGTGCCAAAACCAGTAGGAAAAGCAGTTGAAAAAGCAGCTTTAATAATATCTGCAAATTGTGGTAGTACTATTTTTTCACTAGTATAAACACCTAATTGATAGTTTTTAGTGTCAACATAGTCGTTCCAAATTTTCCATAAAGATTGAATACGAATATTGACATTATAAGGTATATTGAAATCGTTAAGATTAGTTTCTACGTTATATAGGTTGCCTTCAAAGGGTATTGTGTTGGTGTTAGTTATTATTTTTAATAAAAAAAAAGCAATTTGCCACGGTACAATGTGTTTTGTTTTTGATTTTGTGCTTTGTGCAATAGGTAAAAAGTTATTAATATAAACATCTAAATCGACGCTAAGAATATTATCATCTGCAGTTAACGGTCTGGTATCCGAAAGTAAGCTTCCAATAGATAATGAGGGGTTTTTATAATTGGGTGTTAACATGATATGAATAAACGGACGAACAAAAGTTTCTTCTACACCGTTTAGAATAATCTGTCTTTCGGGTGAAATGGCTGCTATTTGTGTGGTGGTTAAAAGTGGATGTTTTACATAAATACAATAATTTTTACTAGTGTGAGTGTTTAATGATAAATTGTATATATTGTCGTATAAAGATCTAGTAGTAATATAATTAAATTGTAATAAATTAGTAAAATCTTCTACAACGTAGGCACTTGCAGATGTTCTGTTTGAAAAAAAACCAAAATAAGATAAACCTCTGTCTTGCACGTATGAAGATACACTAGATCGAATAGGTTGTAAAAAAGAAGGGTTATTTGCATATTCGTTTCCTTTTTTATAATACCATAATAAATTATAGTTGGTTCTATTTGGAAATGAGGTGGTATTGACGTTGAATACATTTTGTCGAACATTGTTGTTTGCATCTAAACTAAATTTTATCATGGGCATATTAACTACAGCTGTTTTGTAACGAAGCTCAGTCGATGGATCGAATAAATATTTTGGATTAAAATATTTTGTTGATGAAATTTTACCATCTTTATTATAATAACTTGAAAAAAAGTCTGAAAAATAGAGCACTCTATTTAATTTAGAATTATAAAGTTCCAAGTTTCTAATGAAAAAATCATCTTGATAAGCGGAGGGTGTCATAACACCAAAGAGTCTACCTCCACTTGTTGCATAAAAAGACCACATATAACTTATATGATCGCTACTCATGTTTTCCATATCTAAAATGTCATAGCAAGGAAATGTGTCACCTGGTAAAGGCACGTGGTTGGCGTACAAGACAACACTTTTTGTAACAAGATAAAAATATTTTATGGGTCTTGTAGGATTAGCAATCATATCGCTTTGAATATCGGCTAACATTTTTTTTATAGCAGGTTTAGATTCCATTCTTAATCCGTAGGCATTCTCAGAAAAGGATAGGTTTTCGTCTACTCGAGTTAAATTCGTAGGTACGTCCATACTAGCTAAATGTAAAATGGTATTATTTTTAAATGTGGGTTTGTCAATATCGTTAGGTGTCAAGGGTAGACTAAAATCGTTCAAAACATTATAATGCACGCTAGCTTCATTTTTATTTTTAATTTCACTAAAATAATACGTACTACAAACATATTTATTTACATCTAAAATATCGTCAAACGTTAAATTGTCCATTTTTTCTTTTCTTCTTTTTTTCTTGTAGTTTTTTTTTAAAGGTTTTAAAAAAGTATTCACATATTCGTTAAAGTTTTTATAATAAATGTCTTTATCTTCTTCGTTAACAGGTAACAAATCTTCTCGTTTCACTTTAAATGTTGTATTTAAATCACCAATTATTCCCACTTTATAAATATAAACGGGTAAATAACCTTGTACTGAAGGGTTAGTGCGCTGAGAGACATTGATAATAATTACTTTTTTGGTAGTGTCCCAATAGGGTTGATTGCGAGTAGTCGATTTGCTAAAGGTGTCTTTGGGATCAATTTTATATTTTTTCAAGTAACATTCGGTTCCAATGGAGAGTGGTTTGTATATTTTTAATTTTTCGTTTTTGTATTCTTTTTCTACTCGATGTAGCATGTTGGAAGAAAAATGTCGCCCTCGTCTTTTATCGTCTTGATATTGATCGATTAAACGAAGAGCTTTACCTTTGGCGTCGTCAGCATCCAATTCGTCAGGAGCGATTCCACTCGTCGTTCTTTCTTTTTCATTAAGTTTTTGTTCCATGTCTTCGATATAAAAACTCCAATTTTTTTTTTGAAGTTCACCTTGTTTTCTTAATTTTTGATAAAGTTGTTTTAATCGTCCTACAGTCGATTCAGCCAAGTAAGCTTTTCCATAATTTTTTGAACTAAAATGAACAATGTTTTGTTCATAACACCATTCTTCCATTTTGTTGTTAAAAAATTCTCCACCTTGATCTGTTTGAAGGTAAATAAAAGATTTATCGTCTCTTTTAATGTCTTCAAAAATGTGTTTAAAACTGCTTAATACTTTATCAGCTGTTTTTTTACTGGTGACTCTCAAATAGACTTTTTTAGATACTCCATCTACTACAACTAAACAAAATTCAGGTCGATGAGAAGCAAAGTTTAAATTAAAACTGTTCATGTCGGCCAAATCGGCTTGAAAATATTGATGAGGTTTATCGCACGAATATTGATGTGTTTCATAAACATAAGGTTTCCGTGGTGCTTGTTTTTTAACGTTGGCATCAGTTGTTTTTTTAAAAAGTAAAGTAACGTGTGACCAAGCGGTGATGAGTCCATTCCATTTGGCATATATGGAATTTTCTAAAAGCGCTTTGAGTTGATCATAAAATTTCAAATCAGTTGGATTTTTTTTTAAAGTGTCCAATTGCAACAAAACCTTTTTAATTTTGGGTACATCTGTTAAAGCAAACAAACGACTCGATAATTTAGTCAGTTGATTTTCTACAAGGTTGTCAATAGCATTTCTCAAATCATTGTCCATTTTTTAAAAGTCAGTATATTTTGATATCGGAGTTTTTCTTTTTCTATCTTCTATGTTTGTTGATGATGATCTAGTAGGTGGTTTTTTTGTTCTTAATCCTAACCGACTACTTCTAGTTAACATTGGTGTTTCAGTACTAGCAGTAGGAGTTGGTTCGGGTAAAGCAGTAGCACCTAATAATGAGGGATCAGTTTCAGGTTCAGTAGATGTAGTTGTTTCAACAGGTTCTTCTTCTTCTTTTTTAGTTTCTATCGAACTCAAGTAAGGATCGGATGCTCGTGTTCGTGGTTCTTTTTTAGGAATTTCTAATAAGGAAGCTTTTGTTAAAGGATGAGTGAATAAATTTCTTTTTTTAAAATGGGTAACATGTTTTAAAGCATTGGCAAAATTTTCAATATTATTAGAATCCATTTCAAAACATTTTTTATAAGATGTTAAAAGCGAATTTAAACGAACAACATGAGAATTATACATTGTGCCCATTATCATTAACATTTCGAGTAAACTTTTTTCTTTGATTGTATTTTCTGTACTGTAAAATTGATTTGAATTGGATTTAATATGTTGCAATAATCCCAACATACCTCCTTTAGCGCAAGTTTGTTCTACTTCTTCATTTAATAGAGCTACTTCTGTTACATCTTTAAAAGGTAAAGAAGGTACAGTGTTGAAAAAAGTTTTGAATGTTAAATAGACCATAGTTTCTCCGATGGCTCTGTTGGCTAATGCGTTTTCGTTATAATTGTTTAACATTTGATTAAAAATATCTTTATTGGGTAGTAAATAACTGTTGACTTGAATATATTCTCTTAATATTTCAAATTTATCACCTCGAAACATTTCGCCATATTGTATACATCTTTGTTGAACAACATCTTTTGTTTTTGTTAATATTTCAAAAGCTCTTGTACCACCAAAACTTTTGTCACTGATAGATTCGCTTTCTATAAAACTAGATGTCATAACAGTGTAAGGATCTCGAGCTAAAGCACTAGCATAGACACCTTCGGAGGTTAATTTAGTTTCGTTTCGGAAGGGTATGTTATATTTTTTAATAAAACTCCATAATTTGGCAAAAGTCAATTGTCTTATTTGATAATAATCGGCTACTACTTTCATGTTAGCTACAGAATGAGAAGAAGTGAGTAAAGTTAAAAATTCGTTAGCATAATAGGAATATTGTTTTGAATCGTTTATTTTTTCAAAAGCAAAGTTGGTCACATTGTTAATAATACTTGCTATAGATTCTTCTACATCTACAACATTGGCTTGATATAAAATATAAATTTTTAAATTGTTTAGAGTGGCTTTTTCGTTTCTAGGTTTGTAAACCCGTAAAGAAATTTGATGTGATCCATATCGATAATTGACTTGATTTTTACACATGTCTATTAGATGTTTAGGTAAGTTGGGAATTTTTTTTACAGATTCGTTTCGATAAAGTTGTTCCAAAATTTCACTTGCGTTGGCCGTTTCGTGAAAAATTAAAAATTTATTAAGAGGTGTCAAAGTGTAAATTCTTTTATGAGCTGATGGAATAGTGTTTAAAGTAGTAGAACGTGGTAAAGTATTTAATGTAGGTTGAATAGAGGAAGGAGGGGTACTAGTAAGAGAGTTGTCTTCAATAGGAAATCTTTTTAAATTTCTCATCATTCTTAAAGTTTCGCTAATGTTTCTTTGATCAATTTGATCATTGAATTCGCTTTGTTTATTTAAATTTAAAATGGATTTAAAAGCGTAAGCATCTCCTCCTACGTTGAGATATGTTTTCCATTTTTCTTGTTCGCTGATTAAACTTGTAGCAATATCACTATCGAGCATAGTGTCTAGAGGTAGCAAAGCATTTAAATTTTGTTGAAAACTTACTTCGCCAGCAATTTGATTTTCGAGATTGATAGGATCAGCATAATTGAGAGAAAAAGGTAAATCATATCTTTGAATAATGTCAGACACATTCGAAGTGTTGGTTTCTTCAGATTCTAGGTTTACTTGTTCGTTTTCTTGTTCGTTGATTTGTAATAATTTTTTGTTAAAAACATCCATGTTGTAGGCATTTTTGGCTAATACTTTACGTAAAGTTAATAATGGAGACTCGTGATAAGGTCTATATCTATTCATGTTTCATAAAAATACAAATTATTTTGAAAATACAATTCTTTTTGACAATAGTCAACGTCAAACTGTTGTCTTAATAAATCGATTACAGTTTTTGTAGGTTGTATAGTGTCAAATGAAATTAATTTATTAGCGTAATAATTTATAATTTCGTGATAAAGTTTAAAACGAGTAGAGTTGAAATATTCTTTTAAAACGTTGTAATTGTGATAAACAAAGTCGGATATAGCTTGATTTTTATCTTTCATTTTTTCTTTTTTCATGATGACTTTTCCGTTTTCGTTAAATTTTGGATACGGATACAAATATTCTTTGACAAAAAGTTTAATTTCTAAACAAACGTATTCTTGAAAAGCGTTTTTTATTTATTGTCTTTCGTGATCCGATAAAAGTTCACATTTTAACATTTTTACAGCATTAAAACGTGTCAAAATTTCTTTCATCCATATTTTAATTTCGTTTTCGTCAATGTCTTTTCTTCTATTCATTTTGGGAATAAAAATTTGACCTCGAACAGCTAATTTTTGTCTCATGGCTTGACGTTTACTTGCTTTGTTGGAAGAATTGCATAATTCGTTATCGTTTTGTAAAATTCGTAAAAATTCTTCGCTTTCCCAATCATTCAGAATCAGAACTGGGTCCACTGTCTGAAGATTCGTTTGAAGATTCGTCTGTAGATTCGCACAATCCATATCGTTTTTGTCTTTTGATTTCTTGCAGTAGCTGTGTTGCTCTTTCGCTTTCACTCCATTTTCTTTTTTTTATCGAATTTTCTTTTTCTTTATTTATATCGTTTTGATCTTCTTCGTTGGGTTTATTCTCCTTTTCTTGATTATAGTTGTTGTGATGCGATTTGAGATAATAATGATTTTTTAATTGGGGAGCTTTGACATAGGGAAAAGATTGAAAACTAACAATTTTTTTGTTGACGCTCATGTCTTTATAATCAAAGTCTAATTTACCTTGAGCGTCTACTGGAATAAATACTTTTTGTTCTTTACTTGTAATTTGACTTCTTAAACGTGCTACAGAAGAGTTTCGTTTAAATAAAGCCAAATGCCCGTGTTGATTAGAAGTTTCTTTATTTAACAAATCGCTTATAACGTGATGATGCATTTTACCAGTGGAAGGAAAATCATTTTTAAATATTTTTTCAATCTCGCTGTTGTTATCAAAAGAAATAATACATTTGTAATGCGATACTAAATTGTTCCAACATTGACTAGCTTTAGAAGGTACGGAATGAAAAATAGTAATGGTACCTACTCCATGATGTGATCCACTAGAACACGCGCTAGTATATTGTTGACTTTTTAAGCAAAAAGCACTAATATCGTCAAATAAAAGTATTGTTTTTAATAAACGGTGATCGCTATTTTGAATACCGTATTTATCTTTTGAAAAACCAATGGCTCTTTGTATTACAGAATCTAAATTTTCTGGACTGTTCACTGTTATAATATGATAGGCTTCTAAATTATTTTTAGAAGAATCAATAATATTTTTCCATGTTTTGTGTTGACAATCACTAGGTTCTCTCATTTGTATTACAAATAACATTTCTGCATCAGGAAATTTTCCACATTGTAATAATTCTCTAGCCATAGTTGATTTTCCACTGTTTGTAGGCCCAGTAATAATTGTATTTTCAGGGTAAACATCTTGAGTAGGTTTAAAAATATTAAATTTTATTTGTGAATTGGTTTCTTCTTCTTTGAGTTCAGTTTCTTTTGATGTACCTTTTAAATAGAAATCATGAAAACCTTTTTCGTTTAATATTTCGGTTATAGATCTACCATCTTTTATTTCTAAAGGTTTTTCTATAGGCTGTTCTACATTTTCAATTTTTTGTTCGAGAGGTTTTTCTTCTTTTTGTTCCATTTTTTTTTTTAACTACGAATAAAAAAATGACAATATTTTTTTTTAATTTATATTCTTTTTTAATAAAAAAAATTTACAAAAAACGGTCCAAAATAATTTTTCTAATGTCCTTTCTTGGTATGTTATTCATTGCATAAATTAATTGTTCTTTGGTACCATTACGATTCCATATTTTTAACATTTCAAAAGCTTTTTCTTCAATATATCTGTAATCTGCATCAATAAGATCCAGTTTTAGTTCGTTTACTTTTAAATATCTCCCACATGTTTTCCAATCTCGATTTAAACGTTTTGCCACTTCTATTAATAATATACTATCCATTTTTTTTTATTTTTCTAAAAAACAATTGCAATTATAATGAACAGTATTATAATCATCACAATGTTTACAATCTTCTTCATAACATCCTACGTGCAATGTAAATCGTAAATAATCAATGAAACAATCAAGACAACAACTTAAAAATTCTTCAGGAATTAAATCTCGTCCGTTAAGACTAATGAGAATCAAACGAGAAGTAAAAAAATCGTTCTTTTTAAAATAATGAATTTCGTTTTCTGTATTTTCTACTAAATAAAAATTTTTATAACCAATTTCTTTTAATTTGTTTTCAAGTTGTTGTGCTGTTAATTTTTGTTCTAAAAAATAAAATTCCATTTTTTTTATATTCACAAAAAAAAAAAATTTACAAATTTATATTCTTTTTAAGATCGTATAATAAAGGGATCAAAACTTTTCGATTAAACACGGCCATTGTTTGATAACGTTCTGATTGTTTTATAATATTTTTTTCAATTTCAAGTAAATTTTGTATGTGTTCGTTGCTACAAAATTTTTCTATATCGGGTAACACTTTTAAATTGGCTTCTCGTATCGGTTGCAAAAGATAATGATCTCGAATTTCAGTCATGACTCCGTCATCAAAAACATAATTTTTTTGTGTAAATCTTTTTAAAAAATCAATAGTGTGTGTTTGTATTTTAACTTGTTTGTAATTAACACTCATTCTATTTTGTTCAATAGGTTGATTTTCTTTTATCACTAGGAAAGGAACTTCTTTAGTTATTCTTTTTGCAGCAAAGGTATCAAAACCATTAACATAATTTGAAAATAATAGTTTTGAATTGGGTACTCCTTTAGCTCTATTTTTATAATAATTTTTTTCTTCGTCGCCATCAACACTATGAATACTATAACATTTAGGTCCCATAGCAAAAGCTTGAGCAATATAATCAGGAGGAGGTATTTCATTTTGGAAGTGATCCGTTTCTTTAGCATAAAGAGTAGATTAAAAAGGATGAGTTTTTTTATAATTGGAATAATCCATCCAACGATCACCAAATTTTGAAAAATAAATCCATTCTTCTACTTTTTCACGAAACGTTGTAGAAAGCATTTTATTTTTTTTTTGAGTAATGAAAAAACAATCAGAATCAGTATCTGTTACTACCAAATGTTTTTCAGCTCCATGATTTCTTAATATTTGTCCCAATTCCCAACTAAATCGTCCAACGTTGAGTTTAGCATAAGATAAAATTTGTGAAGCTACAATACGTAAAGAGGTGTTTACAAGTTTACATTTTTCACTCGTTGTTAAAATGAGTGCGTTTTTATGATCTTTCGATTTTAAGAGTTCAAAAGCGTCTTTCATTTCATGATGATTGTCTTCAACGTGAAATAAAATACTTTTGGTTTTTACATCTGTCATCAAACTAAATAGACTTTCTTTAAAATAATCATCATAACTAAAATCACTCGTCTCGTATTGATCTAAACATACTTTTTTTTCAAAAACATCCAATTTATATCTTTCGGGTTCAACACCGATAAATTGGGATCCGTCATATAATAAATTTTGAAAATGAAAAGGAAATAACATTTTAATATTTTCATCCGTTTGCCCTTCTTGAATTAAAACACGACGAATGTTTTGAAAATTTTCAATCGTATTTTGGAATGCTTTTTCTTCGTGGTTGATAAAAGTAGTATTTAATTTTTGTGCAATTTGTTGACTCAAAGTTCCGTAATGACCGTTAATTTGCAATTTACAAGAAGCATCCACTACCTTGTCATCCTTTTTAATAGCTTCTTTTCTTTTTTCCATATTTCTTTTTACCATTTTTTGAGCTAAAGGATAACGCCACAAAGGAAGTACTTTGTAAATTTTTTCAACAATGCATCCACAACATGTAGTCAACCATATTAAAGTGTCTAAAAATTCACACGTTTCATGCGAGCTTAATTTCATGACCAATTTAATAGTTTTGTCTTTTTCTTTACCGTAAGTTCCATTGTTTTTGAGATAACGTTTAGATACAATTTCTGTGGGAGAATAATCTTGAAAAGATATAATTTCTTTTTCTACCATGGGTGAAAAACCTCCGACTTGATCTTGATACTCTGGTTTCATACTAATTTGACAATGAACTAAAGCACTTGTTGAGAAACCGTTTAAATTAACACGATGGTATTTTTGAATCACATCGTCTAAAGTAATACATTCCAAATCAAAAGAATATTTCATGTGAAAAGGTAAAGGTTTTAATTGTGCTCCTCCGTATTGTCCGTTTTCGTCCATAAAAATTAAACATCCTCTCAACTCACTGTTTAATTTAAGTTCTTTTATTTTAGGTTCAAAGTAATCTGTATCAATGGCAAATTTTTGTGTACCGTTGGTTGACATTCCACCTCGAATACTTTTTTCAATCATTTTTTGATGTTCGTTGGTGGGAGGATATTGAATAGGAATTAAACTAATGGTAGAATTGAGTTTGCTTGTATAGCTAAAAATACTTACGTGATTAAGAATATGAAACTTTGTAAATTCAAATGTTCTTTCATCAAAGTCAATCATAACAGATCCTAATACAACTGTGTCGAGTACAGTATAGATATGTAATAAAGATTTTAAAGTTTTTAAATTTAAAAAGTTCCATAATTTTTTGACACCTTCATAAGCTTCTTTTAATTTTTTAATTTCTTCTTGTAGATTTTTAGATTTCATTAAATCATTTTGAGCAAATAATTCAATAGGTGGAAATGTTTTATATTCAATATTTAAGAGTTCGTCTGTTATTTGCGAGTAAGGAAATAATGTTTTTTTAATAAAACAATTTTTAAACTCTCGATTGTGGGTTAAATGAATCAATTCTGGATGAAAAGGTCGTAAATAATGCAACATGGTATTAACAATTTGATTTTGAGCTTTTTGCGATAACATACTACTAGCTTGTTCTAAAGAACAATTTAAAATTTTCAAACTGTCTACAATTTTAATATGTTTACCAATGCAGATAATATTGACTTTGCTCACATTTTTAGATATAACAAAAACATCTTCCATGTTGCTATATTTTATAAAAGCATTATAAGGTGTAGTTTCAGATTCTGCCAAATGTCCGTATAACGGAATATCCAACATTTTTTTTAAACCTTCAACAATCATAATGCGGTTATCAAAAGAAGCATTGTGTGCAAAAATAGGACAAGACAAGTGTTGACTATATCGACCTAAATTTTTGTTGCAATAATCATGAGCTAATCCATACACTTGACCTGAAAAATGATCGTGATCAATAACAAGATAATCTTCAAAAGCGTTAAGAAAAAAATTGCATTTATTCAAAACTTTTTCTCGATTTTTTTCATCTTGAATAAAATCAGATAAACTAAATTTTGTTTCAAATTGTTTATTAAAAGCAACCAACATGGCATGATACCATAATTCATAAACGGGTTGCTTCAATTTTCTCATCAGAAACAAAAAATGAAGATTATCTGTATATTGTTCACCACTTTCGTTGATACATTTGCGAAAAATTTTGATTAAAAAGTAAGGATCTTCTAACAACTCTATATCTTCTTGATCAAAATAAGCTTCAAATTGATGTTCTGTCATGATAAGCAAGGCCAATTGTTTCATATAATCTACAAGATCACTACTTGTTATTCTCACATAATCACTCAATAAACCATTAGTAGCAGGTAAGTATTGAAATTTTTCCCACCATCTACAACAAATGTAATACAAAGTGGATACTTGAAATAAATCTTGTTTTATTTTTTCAGCATCGTTGTTTATTAAATAATTTTGAACATTCAAAGGTAGCATGAACAAATCTAAACGACCTACTCTTTGAAATAGAATATTTGCTACTTGAATTCGTTTGTCGTTGTAAATACGAAATTCATTATGATTTAAACTTTCAATTTTTTGAGGAGTCATGTAAGTAAATTTATTTTTATAAACATCAGATTGTTGTATTTTATCTACAGGAGTTCTACAAATAGTACATAAAGGATTTTCTTCTTGCCATATTAAATTTCTTTCTTCAGCTGATAAATTTAAATTCTCAAAACGTGGTAAACATATTTCATAAACAAAACGAACCAAAGTATCTGCTAAAGCAATTAAATCTTAAACTCGCAATTCCATTTTTAATTTTTCATTACTTTCACAATTGAGTCTTTCCCACAAGATACGTCTGTGTGTTTTGTTAAGTAAAGAAATTCCTGGTTGAAAATAAGCAGGTAAAGTCGTTAAAGGATTTCTTTCTAAACTTTCAACCGTATTTTCATAATAAAAAATCCATTGAGTAATCACGTGTCCTTGTTCATCCAAAGCAAAACATTCTCTTGCTAATTTTTCATGAATGCATTGAATCACAATGGAATGACAATGATAATTCAACTCAGATAAAGGTTTAACTTTGGAAGTAGCATTTTCTTTAGATTTTGTAATACTTGTTTCGCAATCAAATGTGATTAAAAAAGGAAACAAGTTTCTACTCGTACACATGAACGAATTTTGTGGTCGATAGTGACTAATGCAATCGTTGTATGTAAACTTGTCCGCTTTATAATAACCTTCGCATTTGTGTTTCTTAGTAAATTTTTGTCCACAATCTGAACATTGCGACAAAACACGTGAGTTGTTAGAACAAAAATACTTTGTAGAAAAATTTTCATTCAACATGCTTATAGCGTGAAAAGAATTGTTTTTTTGAAAAATACAAATTTTGATCGTGTTGATTGTTTTTTTTCGTTGATTGGCTTTATTTCTTTCTTCATCATTAATAAAAACTCTTTGAGAATCTTGATCGTCTTTGGTAATGTTTGCACTTTCATAAACCACTTTTAATAATTCGACAAGAGAACTTTTATATTGCGATTTTAATTTAGAATGCAACAAACGAATTTTAGTATTTTTTTTGTTAACAGCAAAAATTTTAATGTTAATACGATCAAAAGTATTTTCGTAAGCAAAACAATGGCACAAATCAATCAAAGTTTGAAACGTCATACTTTTAGATTTTTCTTTTAATTGTTGTAAAACGTCTTTCCATGCTAGAATATTTTGCTCTTCTTGTTCTTCAAAAAGAAGTTGTAAAATATTTTCTTCTGAATATAAATCAGTAGCATTTTTTTCCAACACTTTTATGTTCCATTCTTCAATGGTGTTCACATTCCATTGACGAATCAATAAAGAAACAAGAAAAGCAGAATAAAAACATAACCCTGGTTCAAACAAAATACTATAATCTAAAAACATTTTTTTTTTTTGTTGATAAGACAGAATAGTATAAGATGTACTTTTTAGTAATTTTTTCCATTGTGTTATAGAATGTGGTCTGTACCATTCGCCAAACCATTCATCTATTTCTTTCCTCTTTTTGTTATTTTTTTCATAGTAGGTTTTGTTATGTTTTTTCTTTTTTTCAATTTGATCATCTGTCATGAGCGATTTTCTTTTATAACCAGACAATTCAAAATCTCGTAATTTCATCATGGATCTTTCTGTTAAATTGGATAAAGTTTTAATTTTAAAATTACATAAACGTATCAACCTCCATCCACTATCGTTTTCTAAAATATTAAAAACAGCTCGCACATTGGCATCTTGAATAAAACGTAAATTAGTTGGTCCTTCTAAAGGTTTAATAAAATAAACAGGTGAATTGTAACAACGTTTCATTATTTTAAAATACCCATTTTCAATAGATTTGCAACACAAAGTAACAATATTATAACCTAATAAGAAATTTTGAAACAAATCACCAAAATGAATACTGTTTTTCATTTGTGTTTCAAAACCTTCCATTGTTTTTTGTTCAACATGATAAACAATTTCATCAGGACTTTGAGTTTCTGAATAAAGTTGTAATTCTTCTACAATATCTTCATCTTTATAATTGTCTTTAATGAAAAAAAAATGTTCAGTATATATGCTGTTATTACTAAATTTAGTTTCCTCAGTTTGATATTCAAATTTCATTTTTTTTTAAGAATCTAAAAAAAAATTACATGTATTTTTTATAAAATTCTAAAACATCATTATCAACAGTAATACTTTTAAATAAAGTTCGTAAATCAAATTTATTATTAATAATTATAAAAATATCATTAATATTGCAAACTCGTGATAAAGAAACATAATAAAGACTATTAATAAAAGCCTTTGAATTAAATTGAACAACGGCTTTATTCATTGTACTTCCTTGAGCTTTATGAACAGTAAAAGAAAAAGCTAATTTTAAAGGCAAACCAAATCTTGAGCCTACAACAGTATGAGAACAATACAAAATTTCTTCTTTGACACATTCAATTTTGACTTCTTTTTTATTCATCATCACCCAAACTGCATTACTTTCTATTAAAATGACAGTACCAATAGTACCATTGCACAAACCTTCTTCCACATTAATATTTCTTACAAGCATCACAATAGCACCTATTTTAAGATAAACAGCAGCTGGAATTTGAAACGTGCATGGAATATTTCGATTTTTAATAATATCTTTAGCATAAAACCAATACCCTTCTTGTTTAATAGTCTCCATTTTTTGATTGTTATAAACATCCACTTCGATGTTTCTAAAAAATAATCTTGTATATTTAGAGTTTAAATTTTCATCTTTTTCAAAACAACGCGTCATAAAATAATCAATAGTTTTATCTGAAACTTGACCATAGCGGATTTCATTTAAAGCTCCAAAAAATTGTTCATCGTCTTTTTGTCTAAAGCATTGAGTTAAAACCAACACTTCTGTCATGTAGTGTTGCCATATTTTTGATGTAAAAACAAATTGCCCTGTAACAGGTGGCAATTGAAAAAAATCACCACAAGCAATCACTTGTACACCACCAAATAATTCATCGTAACATTGTCTAATTTCACAAGCTATTGAATGTAATAAATCAAATGTTTGTGCATTAATCATTGAAATTTCATCAATAATGAGAACATCAGTTTCTAACCATGTTTTTTTAATGTCTGGATGCATATGACGTTTATAATAATCTACACTTTTAACACCAGTTTCTATACCAGCAAAAGCGTGTATAGTGACACCATTAATCAAATAAGCTGCTTTTCCTGTACTCGCAGTAATATGAATTGTTTTATAAATTTGTATACTTTGAGCAATTTGATTGACAATATAACTTTTTCCACATCCAGCACCACCAGTAATAAAAAATTTTTTTCCTTCATCAAGCCATTGAAGTGCTTTTTGTTGTTGTAAAGATAACATTTTTTATTATTTTTACTGAAAAAAAAATATTTATTTATTAAAAAAATACATATAAGTATACTTGATAAAAAAGAACAAAAAAATAAATTTAAAATTTAAATTTGTTCGTAATTTAAATAAAAAGTCACTATTGTTTTCATTCAACAAAAATTTCAAAGATGATATTTCTTCATCTGTTAAAGTTTCGCATTTTTCTTGCATCGAAGAATTCATATTTATAATCTTCTCCAACATTATTTTATTTTCATTTATATTATTCATCTAAAAAAAAAAAATTTTTTTTTATTTCGAATATAAAAACATTACACCATATTTTATAAAAAACATCATATATATAATGTTCCTATTGATCATTTTTTCCCATTTAGTTGCAAAATTGTTTTTGTTTCCATTAACAAGTAATAAAAATTTCACAGCTGTCATTTCATCCTCGTTCAATACGTTTATTTGTTCATTATGTTTGTTTAATAATTCCAACAAGTTGTTATTTTCATTTATTTTATTCATCTAAAAAAAAAATTGACAGTTAATATATAGAATTAAAACATTTTTCACAATATATAAATGAACAACTTGTCAATTCAGAACATCTATACTCATCACAGTCATCACATTCGTTTAAAAAATGTTTACAATTTTCAATTTCTTCACATTTTTCTTTTACATGGTTTAATACATCTTCTTTAGATGTATTTTGAAAAAAATTATAAAAACTTTCAAAATTTAACTCAAAATAAACATGATAATGAATTTTAATATATTGAAAAACCATCAAAATTAATATAAAAGGTATTTTTTTCATTTCTTGATTAAAAAACTCATCCCATTCGTAATTGAAACCATAAGCAAAATATTTACATTGATGACATAAAATTTTTCTCGATGTGATTGCATGCATTCGAATTTGTTCCAAAGTAGCTGGACTTTTTTGATTGAATTTGTATATGCTTTCCATCAAAAAATTCAAATCATTTTCTGACAATTCCATTTTTTTATTATGTAATCTAAAAAAAGAAGAAAATACAATAATAAAATAGTTACTTTAACGAAACCATCGATAAACTAAAAATTTTTTAAAATCGCAATCATTACACAAATGTTCAAAAGCACAATTACATTTAGCTAAATCACGTATTTCATATTTATGAAAATTAAAAGTTTTGCTTACTAATTCTACTGATAAATCAAGTTTACTAGAAGCTTTAACTATCATAGCATAAAATTCTTTTATTGAATCCTCACAATAACTACAACAAAAACAAAGAAAGTGATAATCAAACACAGGATCGTATTCTCCACATTGACATTCGCTCAAAAATTTAATCTTTTTTTTTTGATTTCTATAAACTTCCAAGAGTTGTTCTTTAGATAAATCTATTTTTTTTGAAGCTGTATCCACACAAGAACTACAATACATACAAAGAAATGATGGTTTGTATTCATCACATTGACATTCAATCGAAAATTTCTTTTGTTTTTTATAATCTTCCAAGAGTTGTTTTTTAGATAAATCCATTTTTTTTGAAGCTTTTAATAGAATAGAATAGTTACACCACGATATTTCCTGTTGTTCCATTTTTTTTATTATGTAATCTAAAATAAAATAACAAAAGAAATATAAAAAAATATTAACAAAATATAAAAAATATTTTTTCAAAATGTTGGCCATTTATCGTAATAAATAGAACGATGCAATCCAAGAATATCTTTAATCTTTTGACAATTTAAACACAAGCTGTTTCTTGTACATGGACATGATTCTAAGCTCAAAATTTCACTTTTAGCGTCGTGTAAAGCATATATGACTCTATCTTCTGTCACACCCAACTTTTTTGCCACCAACTCAAAATCAATTGGCTTTTTAATTATTTTAATTATTTTAGTTTCCATTTTTATTATGTAATCTAAAAAAATACAAATATAATATAAAAAATGTATACAAAAATTTAATACAAAATTTAATATAAAAAATTAAATATACAAATATAAAAAAAATATACAAAAAATTTTTATTAATAAAACAACTACAATTTCATAATTTTAACTAAAAAATGTTCAAATATCATTTGATAATCAAGGTTTAAAGTTGACATTTCGTTTCCTATTTGTTTACATTCTTGACATATATTATTTAGTTCGCATGGACAAAACGCCAAAAAATCCAAATTTTTCTTTATTTTTTCGATTGCATTATTAATTTCAATATTATCCATTTTTTATTATGTAATCTAAAAAAAATATAAAAAAAAATGTATATAAAGTTTTAAATATAAACAAAAATGTTATAAACATACAAAGATTTAACATATAATTTTTCTTTTTTCTGAAAATATGATTTTCATCGCAATCCTTTTACATTTCGGACACAAATCCTTTGTTTTGCAAGCACACAAAGCTACACTATAAATATCTTCTTTATAATAACAAAAATATCTTTTCATTGCTTCTTCAGCCAATCCCAATTTTTCATAAGCTATTTTTTTATTTTTTTCCATTTTTTTATGTAATCTAAAAAAATACAAAAAAAATGTATACAAAGTTTTAAAGAAAAAAAATATAAACAAAATGCTATAAAATTTAATATAAAAAAATTTTTTAAATATAAACAAAATGCTATAAAATTTAATATAAAAAAATTATTAAATAAAACATTAAATATTACAAAGTTTTAAATAAAATTCCATATACAAAATATAATTATTCAATTTCTTGATAGTCTCGTTTTCTTCTTGCAGAGTCTCTTTTTTCTGCCATTATAATATCTAACACAATCATTCGACATTTTTCACACATATGAACTGTTTCTGTTTGACAAAAACACGAAGCTAGGTTATAAATTCCCTGTTTATAATAACGAAAGTTTTTTTTCATCAACTCTTCACTGAATCCCAATTTTTCACAAGCGTAACTGATATTTTTTTCCATTTTTATTATGTAGTCTAAAAAAATGTATATAAAGTTTTAAATAAAAAAATATAAATAAAATGCTATAAAAATTTAATATAAAAAATTCAATATTACAAAGCTTTAAACAAAAATTCCATAAAAAAATATAATTATTTGTTTTATTCTCGCTTTCTATCTTTATTCTCTCTTTTGTCTGCCATTATAATTCTAACATATAAAAAACGACACATATCATCTGTTTTACAATCACACAAAGCTAGGTTATAAATGTCTTTTTTCATCAAATCTTCAGAAAAACCCAATTTTTTGCTGGCTAATATTATGTTATTTTCCATTTTTTATGTAAATCTAAAAAAAATACATAATTAAAAAATTTTACCAAAATAATTATAACCAAAAATATTTCTTAGTTCAATATAAATGTAACAAGCATTTAAATTACAAAATACACATTGAGGTGAACATTCACAATCAGCAATTTTACATAAAGCATCATAAACAAAATCACGTTTTTTACAAATCACTTTTAATAATGCTATTGAAATCCCAATTTTTTTTGAGACTTTTTTACACTTTTTAAGTCTCTTCATTCAACCACCAATTTTGAAAAAGCAAATGAGCAAAAGTTTCTAATAACACTTCTTTTTTAATTTCTTCACTTTTTAATTTTTTCACTTTTTCAGGTTTGATTTTTTGTACTTCTTTTACAAAATTGCTAAATTCTTCTTGAGTCATTTCTTCTTCAAACAAATTATTAAGATGATAATCTTCCAAATAATCTTTATCCATTGAAGATTCAATAATAAGGTTATCAATAATTTCATATTCATAAACCATAACCATTTTTTTATTATGTAACCTAAAAAATACAAAAAAAATGATTAAAAAATTACAAAAAAATTATCTAAAAATGATATTATTGATGACAATTTTTTTTTCCACATTCATTGCATAAATAAGTTTAGTTTTTTGACATTCTTTATGATGACACAATTCTATGTATTGACAAATTGTTGGTGTTGCTGCCATGATACTGTTTGTTGGACGAATTGTTATTTTTACCATTTTTTTATTATGTAATCTAAAAAGAAAAGAAAAAAAATTTAAACAAAAAAAGTACTCAAATATTCCATTGTTTTTATAAATGAACGTTGTAATTCTTCGCGAACACGTATTATTTTTTCAGTCTTATTTTCAAAAGAAAAATGATTCATTATGTCTTTGCGAAATTCAGGGACATTTTTTTCAATATAATCAAACATAGCCACATCTCTTTCTTTTTGTTTTTCTTTATCGTCTTCTATTTCACTTTTAAGCCATTCAATATTTTCACGATTTGTTGTAAATAATTTGTACATGACTTCCATATATAATTGCAAAGTTTTTAATCTGTTTATAAAACCATCTTTTTCAGCATCTTTTCTTATTAATTTGTTCAATTCATCTAGTGCAGCTTCACTGTAATCATCCAACAAATCTTCATCATATTTAACAAAACTTTTTACTATTTTATATTCTACAGCAATATCAGCATTAAGTTTATCCAACTTTTTGTTGATGATGTATTTTACATTACCTTCTTGAATAAAATCCATTTTTTATTAGTTTATCTAAAAAATACAAAAAAATTTTTATTAAAGAGAAAAAAATAATTAATTAAAACTAGTCATAAAAAAATTATTCATTAAAAATATTTATAAAAGTAGTCATAAAATAATTTTTAATTGTTTTTTTTAACAACAATCTTTCTTCATGCTTTGAAATATACATAAAATCTTTCATATCCACATTGTTTTTCATATAAGAAAACATGGCTTCATCTCTTCTTGCAAATTCTTCTTTTTCTTTGGTGACAATAAATTCGTCTTCTTCAATTGAATTATTGCAAATAACAATCATGAAACCTAACAACTCCATTAAAAAATGTCGTATATTGAGATTATTTTGGATCACCTCTATATTTTTATTTATAATTTCTGTTATTTTTTCAAAGTGAACCAATATTCCATTTTGATGATCATCATTTATTAAAAATTCATCAATAATAGTAAAATGAAAATAACATACAGGTGATAATTCTTCCAAATTATTCCACAATTCTTGCTCAGAATAATGTAATCTGTGTCGCTTGTCAAAGCATTGAATTCGAACTTCAGACCATTTTTCATTATCCATAATTTTCTTATTAGTTAATCTAAAAAAAAAATTATACAGTTAAATGTTTAAATTCAGTTACTAAATCTTGATAATTATTAATAACAGTAATTAATTCAAAAATATTTTTTTCTATAAATTTTATATCCTGTAAATATTTTTTTATACTATCATCCTCATTTTTTATACTATCATCCTCTATTATATCATATGATATTATCTCGTTATACATTATTTGACATGTTTCATAATTACTTTCAAAAACAATCAAATAATCTTTATATGAAATAATTTGTTGTCGAGTTCCAAATGTAAAATAAAATTTCCTTTTTACTTCAACCATATTATTACGAGCTTTAGTAAATGAAACACTTTGATAATTTCGTACAAACCCGAGTATAATTTGTAAACATTGATGTTGTTCATAATCTCGTATTAGAAATTCATTCCAAGCTTTCCAATTAATCAATTGATTATCCATTTTTTAATTAGTTATCTAAAAAAAAATTATACAGATAAATGATTAAATTGATATTGCAAATCGTGATTACATTCAATATAATTATAACTAAAAGTTAACAAATCAGAAAAATTTTTTGCAAAGGTTTGTAAATTCAATATATAATTATAAATAAAGTTATTTTTTTCTGTTTCACTCATATAGCTAATCATATAGCTAATATCTTCTGAATTTTCCAAAAGATCTCTTTCTTTTTCACCACAAGCGAGAATAATTTTAGAAAAAATATGCAAATAACAATCTAGTTTATTTAAAGACAATACTTGAATTGTTTGCATAAAAGAACTTTTCATATCATTAAAATCCTTCATTACATTATCAAATGAGTCCATATGATAGCTGTTAACATAACCCATTATGTTTGTTAAACGAAGATATTGTTCTTCATCATGTTCAAAAATAGAATCCCAAGCAAACATTGTAAACCAAACCATTTTTTTATTAATTTTCTAAAAAAAATTTTTTACAAAATATAATAAAAATATTTTTTACAAAAAAAATTATTTTCCTGTGGAACCAAAACCGCCCTTTCTTTCTACGTCTTTAATCATTGTCATTTTCACTTGCCGACAACAACAACCCTCTATTTCTATTACATTTTTTACAGCTTTAAACATTTTCACAAATCCCATTTGAGCAACAGCATCTCCACGTTTAATAACATAATTTTCTTCAGAATGATTCATCAATAAAACTTGAATTTCTTCTTTATAATCAGCATCTATTATGCCTGGTGCATTCAATACCACAACACCATGTTTATAAGCCATACCCGATTTTGAATAAACATGCCCTGCTAAATTAGAATCTATTTTATCAATATACACTCCAGTACTTACTAAAACACGTTGATGTGGTAAAAGTATAACATCCTTTGTGCTTCTTAGATCAAAACAAGCACTTTCTTTTGTTTCATAAAATGACCATTCTTGAATATCTGTAATTTCAAGTGATTGAAATTCTTTTACTTCATAAAGAGACCATTGATTTTCTTTTATTTTAATCATCTAAAAAAAAAATTCAAATACATACATTATGTTTTTTTTTTAAAGAATAAACTATATGTTCTCTTTTTTCTTTATGAGAAACAATACAATTTTTACAAAAACTTAATTTACAAAAATAACAATTAAAACAAAACAAATATTTTTTATCACAAAGTTCACAATGACCAAACCAATAATAATAAACTTCAAATTGTTCCAAATCATTTTTATTTAAAGGTCTATTAAAAAGTTCATTAATGTATGCTAATAACGGTACACCTGTATTAAACTCTGTATCTATCCACATATTATAAAATAAATCATTTATTTTCATTACTAATTTTCGATCGTACTCTTCTACAAATAAAGACTTTTCTAATTGTACACTACCATCAAAATGTTTATATTTTAATTTTACAATTTCTATTCTTGTTCTTTCATAATATTCATTTTCCTCTTTTTCCATTTTTTTACAATCCAAACACATTTTAGTTCTTGCTGACTTGACCAGAAGATGTTGATGATTTGATTTTTTCAGAGCCCTTTTTATATAAAATAGTAGTCATAACAACATTATCTCTAACATTAAAATAGAATTAAAATATCAAAGTACAAAGTTTAAAGTTCATCGTACGACACATTGAACTTTACACTCTTGATTAAGGATTAAAATATCAAAGTACAAAGTTTAAAGTTCATCACATTGAACTTTACACTCTTGATTGAGGATTAACATTTTTTTTAAAAAACTTGTTTAGTACTTGTTTTTTTAATCTCTCTTTTCAACACAAACAGTATAAAAAGAGCTCATTTTTATTTTAAAAATCATTCACATCACAACAAAAAATGGCAGAGTTTGAAACTGTGTACTGCAACGATAACACCTATGTTAAATTTTCAGATTTAGCAGCTTCAACCTTATGGCTTATTGAATTTAAAGAAGAAAAAAACATTAAAGATAAACAATATTCTACTGTTCCTCTCAAACCATTAGCTCAAATTATCTATCATAAAAGAGAATTGATTTACAAACAAAAAAATGAGGGCTGTGAAATATTGTTATCATGGAAATATAGAGAATTGTGTGATCTCAACAAAACAAATTATTTGTTTAGGTCGGAACTCAAATTAACAAAAGACGACAACTCATTTAAAATGTCCAAAGGCGAAATAACAAATAATGTGGTTTTTAAATTTAATCATAATAAAATAACCAAAAAAGTATTGCAAAGTTTAATGTTGTCTATGGAAGAAGCTCAAAACAAAGCTTATCAATCAGTGGCTTATCCTAGAACTCGTATATTAAAAAAGGCTGATTTTAGCAATTTTGATATACGCTTGGCAAAAGAAGAAGACGAAATTCACGTCACAGAATACGAAAGACTAATGGCTATAGAACACTCTTTTCACAATGCATTAATTAAAAATGGTGTTTCTAGAAATTTAAATCAAAATTTAAAGAGAGCATGTGGAGAACTCGCTGAAATCGAAACAAAGAAAGCCAAAGTCGAACCCGAAATACCGAAGTACCAGAAGAAGATGAAGAATAATTTTTTTTTTTGTAATTTTTTTTAATTGAATTAAAAACCTGTTTTATAAATAAAAAACTAGTTTTTTTCTGACTATTTCCTATATAAAGGGTAAAAAAATAAATACTAGTTCATTTTTGAAAAAGAAAATGACTAGTAAACAACTCGATGAAAGTCTCATTAAAGCTGTTCAACTTTTTTATCCAGATAATGAATTACATCCTATGTTATATGAATTTCATCATTTAAGCAACACCTACGAAGAATGGCAAGATATTATCTTGTCTTATTTAAAAAGTTTTAACTTGGAATTAAACTTGGAAGAAGAAAAATACAAAGATTTGTATTACATCTTTATTGCTAAAGACTATGAAAATCGTCTTGATTTATTTGAAAAACCTTCACGTTGTTATATGAATTTTGTAGAACAATCACCATCATGGAGAACAAGCATGTTAGAAGTGTGTCGCGCGATAAACGAAGATTATTTAAATATAACCAAATCAAGTGTAGAAAAACAACACGAAGAATTAAAAAAACAACTAGAAGATTTTATTAAAATCTGTAAACTTTACTACAAATCAAAAAACATGGAAAAAAAATGCACTTCATGGAAAAGCAAACTTAAACCGTCTTTAAAATATTATTTTTTGTTTCCTTATCTATCTAACAAATGGGAGTATGATAACTTGAAAAAAAATTGTAAACTATTAAATTACGTTTATCCACCTTGCGTGGACCAACCGCCTTGCTTTTCGTTTGACGATAAAGTTTTTCATAATGGATATTACACCCTATACACACCAGTTCCTATTTATAAATATTTTATAGAAAAAAAAGTACATCAAGAAGGAGATCAAGTGTTCATTTACAAAGCCTTTGAACGTTGCAATTTTCACGAAAAAAGTTTAATAGAAATGTTTCCCACTGCTCAATGGTTTTTTTTCTTTAAAAGAAATTTTAACATTTCAAGGATTTTATATAGAAAAGAGGATGACGTTTATAATTATGAAAACGACACGATGGTATTGAAACAACCTATTCATTCAAACACTCATTATACTAAATATTATGTGACTGCGGAAGAAGGATTATAAATAAAAACAATTTTTTTTTATTTTTTTTTATTTTTTTTCCATTTCAAAAAGCTGATATACAAGTTGATTTACTTTAAATATATTGTCAAAACATTCACAAGTTTTTTTTTTTAATATATAAACACATTTGATATTGTCTTTTATTAAACGAATAAAACTTGAATACTCTTCAACATTAAATTCTGTATACTCTCGTACGTCAACATCTTTTATAAAACCGTTCACAAAATCTTCTAAATAAAGCGCAAACATAAACGTTTCATATTTTGGACAATGTTCGTGCATATGTTCTTTAATGTGTTTGTGTTGAAAATGCTCTAGACATAAACTTTCGTAATTTAAGTATCTCGGTAATTTACTTACTTTTGGAAATAGTAATCTATTTAAATCAAATGTAACTATTTTTTGATCGTTTATTATACTCAACACGTCTTTTTCCATATTACCACCTTTATAAAAGACTAGATTATACTCAAATTTAGAAAATATACTTTTTAAATAACTCACTACGGAGCAGCAAAATATAATTTCACCAGTATGTTTGAAAGACGGATAGTACTCTAATCCGTGAATATTTTTTAAGCAATATGAAAATACCTTTTTATCTTTCTCATCCAAATTTTCAAACTTTTCGCATGGAATAACTTGCGTATGAAAAAACTTCTTATCACTAATTGAACGTAAACATAACTCTCTTATGCAGTTTCTGCCCCATTTATGAATCTCTTGATTAGTAATAAACTCAAAATCTAATAACCACAACTAAAAAAAAAAATGCTTTTTTATTAAAAAAAGAAGCGTATTCTTTTAATAAAATGAATAAAAAACTATAAAAAATCAAATTTTTAAAACATTTTTTAACATTTTTTTAATTTAAAAAAAATGAATCGCGTTGATAGCATCATTAAAAAAATACATAACAATTGCGCAGTCTGCGCGCTTGATGAAGTATCTAAAAGATATAAACATTACGAACAAAGATCTGGAAATTCTTCACCTTCATCTGATCACGTAGAAGAAGAACATTTTACAGATAAAAAATCATATGATTTTTTACAAAATGTACTCGATTCAAAAAGAATAACATTAAATTCTTACAGTATTGAAAAATGTTTTAAAAACAGTCAATTTAATAATTTACTCGAATCGCCACAACTCTGTTCTAATCATATCCACCATTTTGACGATTTGAAAGAAATATACGGTGATAACTATATCATAGAACTTTATAAATCCAAATTAACTCTTTTGCTATTAGAAAGAAATATCAAACCACCTATGGATCAAACAGATGGTGATCAAACTGATGGTTTTGTAGATACGTTTACTACAAAAGTAATACCTACCGTCTCTTCTTTGCTAATAAAACTAGATGGTGCTTTAAAAAAGAATTCTGTTAAAAGAAATTTCGAAGGAATTATAAAAGAAGGAACCAGTGATAAAAAAACTTTATTTGTTAATATATTACATGCTATTGTAACACTATTTATTACGAGTTTTTTTAATTTAGAAAAAGAAGAATAAAAAAAATGGCTACTGATGAATCTTTGTCTCGTTTTTTTAAAAATTCAGAATTTAAAAATTATTTTATAGGAATATATGCTTTTGATGAACTCAGTCAAACAAAAACCTATATTCATATTATTCAACAAATGAAAAAAAATGGTTCTTTTATTATTTACAACAATGAAACTACAAAAGAAGCAGGTCAACATTGGAGAGTTTTAATGAAAATAGACAAGGGACATTTTTTTTGTTTTGATAGCTTAGGTGAAGAAAGTGCATTGCAACAAATTCCATTACATTTAAGATTTAACAAATATTTATTTGAAGCTGTAGAAGAAGTCAATAGCAATATACAAATCAACACTATTAATATCAACTACAATGAAATTGAAATCAATTCTTATATAAGACAAACAAATCATTTTCCTACAGAATGGACAGCAGAAAATCATGAATTTTATTGGTTTACTAAATTTATTTTAAAATATAGTGAAATCAGTGGTAATCAAAATGTTTTTTTTTCATACAATAAATTTCCTTTTCAATGGAATGATAGCAGTTTATGTGGTGCATTTGCCGCTTATTTTGTAGCTCTAGTTTTTCGCAGCGAAAATGTATTATATACTGATCAAATATATTTACCTTCGTTGTGCAGACTGTTAAATTATTATTTTTCCGAAGTAACAACTCTTCATGCCTCTTCACTAGTTCAATCCAATCTCTATTCATTTTTCCAATTTATTAAGTATGAACTTTTTCCTCACCTTGATAACACTGCTAAACATCTGTTTAAAAAAGACATGCAGTTGCATTTATATATGAGAAAACAAGAAAAACTGGAACGTGATATATTGTCTATGAAAACAAAAGAAATTCCTTTACATTATGATATTTATGAAAAACAAATATTGGCTCAAAATGCTATTAAAAGTTTTTTAAAAGATGCAGGATTTTTAAGAACAAATTATGAAGCTACATGGGATAAATTATCAGTATTAGATATTCAAGCCATTCCATCTGTAATGAATGAAGAAAATATTTACTACATGATGCAAGATGAAATGGATCGAATTTATGCAAATAATTATACACGATTAAAGACTGCCAATCAATTCTTAGACGTGCCTATTGATGATGTCATGACAAAAAAAGAGATAAAAAGGCAGATTGCTCTAAATTATATATAAACAGAACCATGAAACGAACAACGTACACACTACTAGAAGAAATTGTGGAAGAAAAATGTACTACATGCAATGGTTATGGTGAACTCTATTTCCTAGTATTAAAAGATAAAAAAAATGACGCTTTATTAAAAAATTGTACGATTCACGTATTAAATAAAGAAGTGTGGATATTTAACACCATTACGAAAAAAGCAGCCAAAATACATCTTCACAAGACGACTTGTTTAACTTGTAAAGGAAAAAAAATAATTACCATCAAACGATGTAAAAAGAAGAAAGAAGAAGAAAAAACAAACAATTTTTTATTTGTACATATTTATTCATTAAACGAATTAATATAATATTTTTTTTAATATACTTCAAACACTTTATCCGGAGGCATATATGGGTTAGCGGGTTTTGTAACAACAGGAGCAGGAACAGGAACAGAAGCAGTTTTTGTTTTTTTGCCTTTCCACGCTTTTTTTATACCGTATAGCAGCGAACCCACTTGCAATGCGTTAGTTACATTTTTAGGCGTAATAAAATCAGCTAATCCTCTTCCTCGTCGAACTCTTCGCTTACGTGACTTTAATCTATAACGTCGTTTATACCTTTTACGTCGATAAACCATTTGCTAAGAGAATTTCCAACAAATCTTAAAAAGTTTTTTTGACTTATTTCAAAATGATGAATTTGTCTGTCTTCATATATAAAAAAAAAATTATATTTATTATTTAAGTAAGTTACTTTAATAATTTGACCCTGTTTTAAACGATGCAACAAACAAAAATCTCCCTTTGCTTTACTATTAACTTTAAATAGTGAAATATAAAAATCTCTTAATTTTGGAAAAGGATAATGAATGTCTACATAATCAATAAAATGTTTCATTCTTTTATGTCTTCTTCTTCGAGTAACCAAATATTAAATGACTCTTTCATAATGTCAACAAAGTTTTCATATGTCATTTCAAATTCGTGGTCCATTTTATTATAAATAAAATTAATATTTACATTTTCATTAGAACGTTTAACTTTAATTTCAGCAAGTCCGTCCAAACGAAATATTAATTTGAAATTGCCCTGAACTTCTTTTAAACTATCATTCACTTCAAACTTGGAAGCTTCCACATTCATAATAGAGTTATAAAATTCGTTTAAACAAGTTTTAAACTCCATTTTTTCAATAATTTTTAATCAAAATGAATTTTTTGTTTTATTAACAAAAATTTATAGTCTTTTTTTTAAAAAAAAACAGGAAAAACACTATTAAATATTTTTTTTTATCAATATATTTTAGGTAATTTATGTCCTACAAAAAAAACTCCGTCATTGATGTGAGAAAAAGTATATAATTTATTTACATAATCTATATCTAAAACAAAACCACCCCAAAAAGTGGATATTTTTAAATGTCCATTTTCTTTATCCCCACTGATAATTTCTACAACGCCATTTTCATATTCGTATGTTAGAATATAATCGCCCATAGCACTTGTGTCCGTTTGTAAATTCTTTAGTTTTTCATTTCGCTTTTCCATGTCTTTTATTAGCCATAAAAGTTCTTTTAAATTTTCTCCAACATATTTACGAAATTTTTGTATAAAACATTTCTCGCAATACTTTTTGATATGTGTTTTTCTTTTTACATGTTTACACACTCTTGAATTCATTTTTGTAAATAAACGTTTTACAGAGTTGAGCTTTTTTATACATGTTTTTTTAATCCGATTAAAATATAGTTTTAAATACACCACCAAGTACGGGTATATGACCTAATAAGCTACCAAGGATACCTTTACCTCGCTTTCTTAGTATACGTTTTCTCCCTTTACCAACTAAAGAATGATAAGGTCTTGGATGAGGTCTCGATTTACGATGAACAAAAATATATCTTTTAGCATTTCTATGACCTCTATGTCTTCTATGTCTCATTTTTTTTAAATATTAAATACTTCGTTTCTTTGTTTATTGCAATCCACTTTTGTTAAAACAAAACGATATATCGGTTTTCCTACTCGATTTAATTCACGATTTTGTTTATTATTTATATACTTGCTTTTTGTTTTTCGATAACACATGAGTGCTTTTCTACAAATTTAACGCTTTATTTTTTTCAAATTTTTCTTAACTCTTCTTTTTCTTAGAGCTCTTATTTCCGTATTATTTGGATCTGTTAATTCATTTTCATCAAATGAAGTTCTATCAAAAAATTCAAAAAAAGCATCTCTATGAAAAGGCCATTTTCCATCAACTGTATATTTGGATAATTTAGACGAATATTTAGGTCTTAAGTTACTTTTATAATACGGAGGTCTTGAAAATAAATTCCGTCTTACAATCATACGGGAAAAATCAATATCATCTGCAGCCATTTTTTTTTAGACTTTAACTTTTTTTTTTGTCTTGTATTTTTTTTAACTTTAATTTTTTTGACTTTGATTTTTTTTTGACTTTAACTTTTTTTTTTATATCTTTTTTTTTTACAATATAAAAAACATAGTGTCACCCTGACACAACCTTACTTATTCTGTCTTTACTTTGTCTTAGTAGGCCTACTTAGTTGTGTTTTTTTCTTACAGTGTTTATTTTTTTATACGGCCGTATTTTTTCTTACTTACTTACTTAACCTTACTTAGTCCTTACTTAACTTACTTAACTTACTTAATCCTGACTTAGTCCTTAGCCTGCTTACTCACACACTCGTTCGCTCACTCGTTCTCACACACTCCACATACATTACCAAGTCAACTTTCGTCAACTTGATATTTTAACATTTAACTAACTAGACATACATTACCAAGTCAACTTTCGCCAACTTGATATTTTAACATATAACTAACTAGACATACATTACCAAGTCAACTTTCGCCAACTTGATATTTTAACATATAACTAACTAGACATACATTACCAAGTCAACTTTCGCCAACTTGATATTTTAACATATATCTAACTAGACATACATTACCAAGTCAACTTTCGCCAACTTGATATTTTAACATATAACTAACTAGACATACATTACCAAGTCAACTTTCGTCAACTTGATATTTTAACATATAACTAACTAGACATACGCTACCAAGTTTTATCAACTTGATAATGAACATAGAAATGTTATGACATGAGTGAGGTTTGAACCCACGGCGGGTAAATGTCATGGCGTTTGAAACATAGTGCGGAATGCGTATGCACTACGCTACGTCGACGTGATGGTTCATGAAATTTTGAATTCATTTAAAATGTTATTTTAACACTTTACGTAGAGTTTTTTTTCTTCACAGAGTTTTTAAAAAGTTGTTTACTCCGTATTTTAATCTCTTTAATCTTGTTCATAAAAGCGTTATTAAAACTTTCTAAATTTAACTAACATGACACAGCATTTTCTTTTCATTGCATAAAGTTACATCACTTTAGCTTTTATTTCGCGTTAATCTGTAGAGATTAAATTTTATACATAAAAAGCGTGTTTTTTTATTAACAAAATCAAATGGCTCGAACACGCATTGTAAAACGTAAACGTATCAACATGAATTCAGAAAAAACAGAAGATCAAGAGTTAAACTTTTGTGAAATCGACTTAACAACTCCAGATGAAATTATTTTAATCGAAGATGATGAGGAGATACACAAAAAATTATTTAATTTAGTTATAGACGCAAGCGAACAACAAAAAATAATAGAAGAAAAAGAAATAGATTTTCAAGTGGAAAATGTAAGTCGTATAAATATATATATATATATATTTTAATAAAAAATTTAATAAGTTACGAGCATTATTTTTCCTTTTTTTTTAGAAAAAAAAGAAAAAAAAAAAAAGTCGATCGAAAAAAAGGAACGATTTAAAAAAAAGAATAAAAAAACTTTTTTTTACACCAACAGTATATTCTTATCAATAAACTTTTTTTTGTAAATATATTATTTTTGTAAATATATTATTTGTTTCTATTTTTTCTTCGTATGTTTGCTTCTTTTAATTGATGTTTAATGTCGACATATGATTCGGCAGTATGAACCCAGCGTTTTATTCTATTACCAACTCTTCCAAGTTTACGGTTTGTTTTATTATCTTTATATCTGTTATTTGTTCTTCGTAAAGAAGATAATATTCTTTTACAATTGCTCGGTAAATACTGACTTTCAGTCTGTGTCGATGTTGAACTTTGTTTAGTACTTGTTTGTGTTTGAACTGCTTTTTTTGTTCTAGGAACTGTAGTTTATGTGCGTGCCATATTCACCGTGTTTAATGATCTAGGAGTATACCTTATTTTAGGCATTTTTTATAAAAAATGATATTTTTATATTTATATCTATTTTTATTAATTACCAAAAAACAACATGGTTTTTTTATATAAAGCAACTATTTTTTTAGTAAAAAAAATGGAAAATATAAGAATAAATAATCAACTATTTCCGTTTGAAAAAGAAAACGTGTTTAAATTATATATATATAAAGATAAAAAAAAAACGCCTCTGGCAATTGTCCGTCCGTACAATCCTGAAATTGGTAATTTTTTTATTTAAATAAAATATATCTTTATAATTATGCTTTTTTTTAAATTAATATTATTTTTTTTTCCTTTTAGACAAACGACTAGCAATAGCTAATGATTTAATGACAACTTTAAGAAAAAAACAAAGAGTCGAGGAGTCTTCTCGTAAGTTTAACTTTATTACAACTTTTTTTTAAAAAATAAACTTTTTTTTAATATTTTCTCTCACTTTTTTTAGAAAGTCGTTATCGTGAAAGCTCAATTTTGTAGCATTTTTGTATATTTTTGTTTATAAATTTTTTTTGTATATATTTTTTAAAGAAAAGTAAATTTTTTTTGTAGTCTTTTTTTTTATATTTTTTTGTTATTACTATCTTGATATTACTATTTTAATATTACTATTTTAATATTACTATTTTTATATATAATAGAATAAAAAAAATGATTAAAGAAATAATAAATCACACCTCAAAACAACTCCATCATGAATGGAAACATTTGGCGTTTTTGTTGAATTTAAAAAGAACTGAAACAAAAAAAATCAATAAAAATTACATAAAAACATTCGATAAAATAAAAAAAGTTTTAACTACATTTATACTAAATCAACCAAACAAAAAGTCGGCAATAAAGCATTTGTATTTTATTTTATCCATATGGGAAGATGAAAAACTTTTATATAACATACAACAATGTAAATTATTTATAATGAATTATTTATATTAATTTTTTTTGTATTTTTTTAGCAAAACATAACATGAATTTTATGCAACTAAAACTAAAAATAGCAAATTGTTTACAATGGCAATGGGAAAGTTTAGC
This sequence comes from Hydra vulgaris, assembly GCF_038396675.1. Lineage (NCBI taxonomy): Eukaryota > Metazoa > Cnidaria > Hydrozoa > Anthoathecata > Hydridae > Hydra > Hydra vulgaris. Next base: position 5,992,880 of record NC_088921.1, on the reverse strand, counting down.
AGAATATGTTGGATTTCAAAAAAGAGAAATTGTATGTATTCAGCACCCAGCTAACACATGCTTAATTGGCCCAACGTTGGGTTAACGTTGGATTGGATGACTAACGTTGGCCCAACGTAGTGCCAACGCAATGTAACTCGACGTAGATTTTCATCACATTGGCTCTACGTTGGGCCAACTTACTTTGAAAAACCTACGCTATCGAGCTATTCACGCAAAGCATTTATATATAGCATTACAATCTCCATTTTAAAATAGTTTGCTTTTTATAATGGCATCGTTGTAAACTAATAGAAAAAGCAAAGTAATTTTTGAGTGTTCTGCTAAGATATTAGAGCGTTGCGTGTAATTGAATTGTGCAGCTACACTTACAAAGGATTCAATACAATATCTATAATATTATTAGTTTCGTCATAAATCTTAAATCTTAAACCAAGATTTCTGTTGTTTTTATCAAAAAATTTATTGTTAATTTTAGATAATTTTATGATCTATTTAGACTAAGTTTTAGTATATTATATTTATATATATATATATATATATATATATATATATATATATATATATATATATATATATATATATATATATATATATATATATATATGTATATATATATATATATATATATATATATATATATATATACATATATATAGGTATATATATAATATATATATATTTTATAGAATACATTTATAATTGTTGTAATATATATATATATATATATATATATATATATATATATATATATATATATATATATATATATATATATTTATTACAACAATTATAAATGTATTCTATAAATTATATATATTATATATATACCTATATATGTATATATATATATATATATATATATATATATATATATATATATATATATATATATATATATGTATGTATATTATATAGTATATATTATTATGTAGGTATATTATATACTATAATATATATGTATATATACATATATATATTTATATATATATATATATATAAATATATATTTATATAGTATATACTACTGTTACCCGCAGTATCAGGAATTTGCTAAATGCTAATATTTATATTTATTATTTGCTATTTATATTTTTTATATAATATTATTTGCCAAATAATATTATATATATATAGCAAATAATATTATAACTATTAGCATTTAGCTAATTCCTGATACTGCGGGTAAAAGTAATATATACTATATAGCTCTAGTTTATGTATTGAGCACTCTTTAAAATATACATAATTATACATGATAATATAAAGATACTATCTTTAATATTTACATATATAGACTTGCGTATATATATATGTATATATATATGTACATATATATATATATATATATATATATATATATATATATATAAATATATATATATATGTATATATATATATATATATATATATATATATATATATATATATATATATATATATATATAAATATATATATATATATATTGTCGCTGCAAAACAAAACTCATTCAAAGTTTTTAACGTTTGTTATATTTACTTTTAGTTAGTAATGTGAGTGAACAACAGAATAGCAATTTGCCTATGCGAAGAATGTCACCTGGTTTATCAACATTAATATGTCTCGACGTAAATAATGTATTTTTTGCTTTTAAATTTTAAATATTACATATTTTTTAGTAGTCATTATTACACTGTAGAGTATAAAAAAAGCCTCCAAATAATACTAGATCCAGGCCTATAAAAGTATTAATCCACCGCTGCGCTCCTCAGATGTTGCTGTGGTATTAACTGACAATATATTTTTGCCATTGCATACCATCTTTATAACATCTTTAGCAGGTTCTACTTGAAAGAGCTTCAGTGTACTTTTAATAAAATATTTTATCTGATCTTATGGGTTTATTTTTAAACTTTTCAGATTATTTATCTTGTTTTGATTGATGGACGAGTTGTTGAAGAAACAGTGAGCAACATTTTCTGCTAATTGATGGCTACAGAAGTGGATCAACAAAGTAAACAGTGAAGGTCGAGGAGGACAAAGCAAGGGATGAAAAACATGAATCTATTGTTTATGGTTAGTGATCAATAAATATTAAACATGATAATAGTTATGTTGTATAGGGTCATTCAGTTATAACATAAAACAATTTACTTATACACATGTAAGTTTTAACTTATACTTAAGTTATAACTGAATGTAACCCTATTTAAGGTTTTAACTTTTAGGAAACCCAAGTTGGCTTTACGAAAAATAGATAAAATTTGGTTTAAATGTAAATAGAATGTAATTGGTTTCATTTGTTGTCTTTTTAATGATTGCCCAACAAATTACTTTTAAACTGTAGTTAATCTATTTTTTAGGGCTACTAAAGTTTTTGAAATGTTTTAACACAAAGTTATTTAATAATATTTAAATGTATTTTTTTTACGACAAGGTGCAAAAGATGTTTCAAAAGCGGAAGTAAACGATCAAATGAAGTCGTGGGTTCGTAAATTGTACGACCGAAAAAAGTTAGATGGTGCGAGGATTGATTATGCATGCCACTCGGAACTTTGGGACAAAGGCAGTGATGCAAATGGCGAAGATAATGTCTAGATTATTGTATAACAGTTTTAATATTATCTGATATACATTTCATTTTCTTGAATATGTTTTGTTTTTCACCTTGAAAATAAATTTAGCTTGAATGAAATAACAAACACATTTCAATTTGCATTTGATTAAAACAATTTAAATAGCTTTAATCATACGTCGATTGCAATTGCAATCTTTTTAATACATTAAAAATAAACAAATTTAAGAAATTTTATGTTAACAATGACCTAACTAACTGCGTGCTAGTTATAAGTAGCGTTTATAATTCACTGAACCTAATAAAATATATCGTCGGATAAATGCTGGCTAAACTGCATTGGGCCAATGTAATCGGGCCAATGTATGCCCGGCGGCCATCAAGGAATCGGCCCAACGCTGGATGCCAACGTTTGGCCAACGTTACAAGAAGCATTGGGCCAACGTTGGCCCAACGCTGGTGTGTTAGCTGGGCAAGACTATGGAAACGTAAATGAAAGAATTCATCGAGTATTAACTTTAATTTATCAAAGAAAGGGTACAGAAATTGAAACAGCACGATTTTTATACGATTCGCTATGGACATGGTCAGTGGATCTTTCAAGTGATTCACTATCGTCTTGGGCAATGGATTTTAAAAATGAGAAACTAGAACTTTATAATAATATAAATGAATGCTTGTCAATAATACATAATTTTATATTGCAATAATTTTTTTGTAACTTTTTTTTGTTTTTTTTTTAGCAAAACTAATATATTTAAAAAAAAATGAAGCAACATGTCAAGCAATGTGGATGGTAAGTCTTTGTTTTTTTATTTTATTTTGAATTTTTTTTTTAATTTTTTATACCATTTTTTTTTATTTTATTTAGTTATGGAGAAAATATTAATGAAGAAAGTATATGCTATCACGATTTATTATTAACAAAAGAAGAAGAACAAGATTTGGAAGAACTTATGGAAATGGAGGAGTGTACAGAAGAAGAGTATGAAAAATATTTAGAACAATTAGTTCAAGAAATGGAAGATGAAGAAGAATTAGATTATATTGAAGAACTCAAATCACAAATGATAGAAGAAGAAATAGAAAAAGAAATACATGAAATCTTGGATGAAATAGATTTGGAACAATATATTCTAGATGTCATCAATAAAATGGACAACACACCCGAACTTTATTTGTAACTTTTTTTTATTTGTAAATATATTTTTTTTTTCTTTTTTTTAGTCAACTAATAAAAAAATGATTAATAATGATGTTTATGAAGATATGTTTCCTGATTTTGGCGACGTGTTTGAAGAAGTTGAAAAAGACGTAACAGAAGTTGAAAACGTAACTTTTAGCGATATATTTAAACAGGAGGATGATGATGAAGAATTAGAAGAGAATCTTGTTTATATTTTTATTCTTTTATATGTTTTATTGTCTAATTTTATTTATTTATTAATTCTTTTATGTTAAAAAACACATGTATATTTTTTATTATGGTTTTATATAAATAAATGTTTTTTTTTCAGCAACTAATAAAAAATGTCAGACAACACATATCCATGCTGTTTTTGTGGAAAAGAATTTAGTGTAAAAGAACTTTTTAATCATCAATCAGAATGTTCTACAGAACAATACTCTCATCATTGTTTTACATGTAAGAAAAAGGTACAAGATTTGTTAAACCATGAATGTGATTATGAATTTCTAGATATACAAAAAATATGTTTTTTTTGTTCAAGCAAAGTAGAAGATCAAGATTATTATGAGCACTCTGTCATTTGCTTTCAATATTATAAAGAACAACAAAATCGTTATTTAAACCAAATCATTCAAGACGAAAAGAAAAATTTAAATTATTTAAATCTTTCCATTAATCAAATCATGAATGGAATGAAGAATCTTCAAGAAATAACAACTAAACAAATAGTTGTCACTAAAGAAAAAGAACAAGAAATTAAAAAACTAAAAGAAGATAATGACAAACTTCATCAAGCACTAGAAGAAACCAAACAAGAAATGTCAGAATTAAAAAATATTTTTTACGACAACATGATGGTTTTAGCAAATCAACAAGATACAGATCTTAAACAAGAAATTACAAAACTTTATCAAATCGTAGAAGAAAACAGTACTGAATTCTTAGCTTTAAAAAATTCAATGCAAGCACCTAAAAAAGTCAAGGTAATACAACATATTTTTAAAGATACTCAAATCATTAAACTGGATCAAATGGATCTGAGGCTATTATCAGATGAACCATTTTATACTGAACCTGTTTACACATCAGAAGGTTATCATTATCGTATAAAAGTTTATACTCGAAGCACCAACGTAAACAATTTAGCCATTTATTTTCAATTATTACGAGGTGATCTAGATGATGCATTAAAATGGCCTTTTACTAAACATGTCAATATGACCTTGAGAGATAAAGATAAAGATTTTACTCGGACTGCTAACAACGATAATTATCTTCAAAGTTCATTCGATAGTTCTTTTGACAAACCTACAGAAGAATATAATGTAGCTGTTGGTTTTAACAATTTTATTACACACGAACAACTCAAACAATTTATTATTAATAATAATTTATTTATTACGATTACTATTATATAATATTTTTTATTCTAAAAACTCATTTTTTTATACAATTTTTTTGTACTTTTATCTAATTATACGTTTTATTTTTTAGATTAACTAATAAAAAAAAATGAATACAATTGACATATTCAGAGAAATCAGTTTGGAACTAACCACTGACAATGTCAAATCTATCAGATTCCTTCTCAGAATACCGCTAGGAATTAAACAAACTTTAAAAAATGGTTTGGATATTATAGAATACTTTAAAGATAATACTATACAAAGTGAACATGGACATATTTACGAATCATTAGAAAGTAAATTGGAATATCTACTCCTATTATGTAAAACAATTCATCGAAATGATATTTTTAACAAATACAAAAACAAAATACCACGACTTCCTAGTTATGAAGAAAGCATCGCTAAAAATTTACCTCCTATATATTCACCACCGAACGCAGTATATCCAAGTGCAGTCGTAGAAGCAAAACAAGAAGAACTATTACATTTTTATAATCCAGAACCAGCTGAAGCACCTGAGTGTGCCCAAGAACCAGATTTTATTTAAAATACTTTTTTTATTATATTTTTTTTAACTCTATTTTTTGTAAATTTTATTTTTTTTTTAGACAACTAATTAAAAAAAAATGGGCAGCAACTGGGGTCATATTGGAAATATACTTCATATAGAAGAAGCTACACTTCGTCATTTTTTACAAAGACTTCATCAACAAATGTCAAGAAAAAAAAAAATTATAGAAATAGACAAAGAAACAAGAAAAAAGGCTCATTATTTGGAAAACATTCATTCTTACATTAATAACTTTGAACAACAAACACTCATCTGGTTTACTCCTCAAGAACGGCATTTTTCTTATTATCTTTTTGATTACGACAGTTCTAGATTGGATAACAGATTTACCCATGAAAATCAATCACAACTTAGCTTGAAAGATTTATGTAAAAGAACTTTGGCATATCGTCGAATTTATTTAGAATTTAAACAGTTGCAAAAGAAAATTGTTTCTTTATTTGATAAAACCAAACTAGCACATAGCAAATGGAAAAATAAAGATAACATTCGTTTGATATTTTACAGCTTTCATTCGCTCGTTGATTTTGAATTTGATTCTTTTTTTAATATTTATAATAATCGTTTATTATTTTTTAAACTTCAAAGAGAATATCTTTTCAAATTATTTCATATACTATTTACAGAAATATCCTATTTTGCTGATCCACGTAAAGAACTGGAAATACATTTAATACGAAAATTATATCGTTTAATTATGGAATATATAACTTGGTCACAAGAACAATATTTTTATACTATTGAACCTTGTTTTATTCATATTAATATTGTTAATAAATATTTTTAATTTTTTTTTTTTTAGATAACTAATAAAAAAAATGCAACTAGAAAGAAGTAAAAAATTTTACGAATACAACTTTTACTACATTGTCAAATGGTTTTGTGTCGAATCAGATAATAACATGGATCGAAATAAAAAATCATTCCAACAATTGACTAAAAGAACTTTAGCAATAAGAAGAACTAAAATTGAATTGCAATTCTTAAAAGAACAGCTAGGAGATTTATTCCCTCAATATAATTCTGAACAATTTTTTTATACCAGTTATGAATTGTCTTTTTTAAATGATCATAATTTATTTTTTTGGATACACAGAAGAATTATATTTCATTTAAATCGTTTATTTAGAAAACATTATTTTAATCTTTATATTAGTGATAATGATTTAGAATTTTTTTATCATTGTATTATGAAATATGCTCAATGGTGCATTGATCAATATTATTATATTTGTGAAAATAATTTTGTAAATTATAAAAATAATATTTTGTATTTTTAGTCAAATTAATAAAAAAATGAAATCCGGATATTCTAAACGAAAGCCTAGCAAAAAAGTCAGAAAACAAATGAAAGGTATATTTTTTTTTATTTTTTTTCTTTCTTTTTATCAATACATTTTTTAATCAACTTTTTTTGTTTTACAGCCATGTACGCCTACTACTTTAAACAGCAAAAGCATTCTTTGACTCACTCGCTGGAGATAAACAAACGATACTTTTGTATAAAGCAATGTGGGCTATGTCAAGCCTGTCATTTGAAAAAAAACAATTAACTTTTTTTGTATTTTTTTATTTTTTAGAATATATATATATTTTATCGCAATTTTTTTTATATTACTTTATACTAACATTTTCTTTTTTTTGTGTGTTTTTTATATTACTTTATACTAACATTTCTTTTTTATAGAAATAAATAAAAAAATGAATAACAATATTGAAAACTGGGATGAAGAACTCTCAGCCCAACCGTTTGAATTACCACCACCTCATTTGAAACTTAAAAAAATTAATCCTAAATTAAAAGGACTAAATTACGAAAAATGTGTCAAAATTGAAGTCAAATTAAAATTAGAAGAAACAAACCCCCAATATCAAGAACAATGGATTTGTGATTCACCCCCTTTTGAACTTGATAAAAAATTTTATGATTATTATGATTTTATTATGAATTTATTGTGAATTTATTGTGATTTTTTATAATGATTAATTTTTTGATATTGTAAACTTTATATGTAACAGTTTTTTAAAATAAATATTATATCTACGTATACGACTAATCTTTTTTTCAGCGCGCATGCGCATGCGCATGCGCTTAGGGTCATCTCCGACCAAGAGGTCTCTTATGACAAAAATTCTTTTCACTTTAAACGGTTCATCATTTCGGTTTCAACACTTTAGTACTCAGTTTTATCACTTAACTTAACGGTTCAACATTACATCGACGGACGGATGTCTCTTAAGGTCTCTTATTAGAATTGTAACTTAGGTGTAAGGTCTCTTATGAGAATTGTAACTTAGTATATCATCACATGTTATGACACAAATAGTCAAACCTCAATGATGCCGCATCTTCAGTTGTAATTAAACCAAAGGCAGCTACTTCACTTTCACCTATTTTAGTAAAATTAAATTAATTAAAAAACAATTTAGCAACAATGCAAATACAAAATATAATAAGTTAATTGGCATATTGTCACCATGATCACCCAGTTACTGGAAACCTGAAATCCAGTCCAACCTGTTCCATGTCCTGCTGTCTTGTTGGATTCGCTTTCTAAGCAAGAGGAAGTCATCATTACAATAACTTTTGTATTTCTCAATCTGTTACTTGTGATAGTTAACTTGTGACTTTTTCTCTTGACAACCTAATCACTTACCTTAACTCCTTGATATGTGTCTTAAACCTGACCCTAGCTTGCTTACAGTCTCTTCTTTTTCTCCTTTAGGTGGTTCACGAATGCAGTGTTTTCCATAAACCTTTCATCTTGTATTTCTCCTTCAGATTCACCCTATCATTGCAATACTTACTAATAATGTGCTTATGGAATACTGTTGCCATATCTGGGGTAAATCTTCTAATAATGCTTTTTCTTTTTTAGACAAGGTACAAAAACGCATTGTAAACATAGTTGGACCTGCTCTTGCACCCAACCTCCAACCATTACCACAACGTCATATCGTTGCTTCTCTTTCCCTTAACCCTAACTCTTAAAGACTTAGAACCTACAACCTTTCTTCATAAAAGTCTTCATTCATAAAAAATAAATATTTGTATATGAATATATACACTTGTTCATTTCCTTTATACATTTTGTGATTGGTTGATACATTCCTAAATTGACTGCTATCAATATTATTTACAACAGTTGATCTAGGGATGTATCAACCATATCATTAATGTATAAAGAAACACACTAACCACAACTATCTTCACAAAGTACAATATAAACAGGCAGACGAATTTGTAAAAGTTTATATGTTGCATCAAAACAAAGAAACTCTGGATATGAATTGTACGCACTGTGCATAATATCGTCTTGAAAAAAAATCCCTTTCAAATTGTTGTCAGAATCTAATAAAACTTCAACATTAGCATCTGAAAAAAAAAAAAAAAGTGATTGTTTTAATAATAACTAAAAATAATAATTTATGTAAATAAATAAAGTTTAGAAACATTTTCTGAATGGCTGAGTAAAAATATTAGAAGCAGCTATTACTATAACAAAGTTGTGTTATCAAATTTTGCTATTACATACCATTTTTAAAAATAACTTTTTTATAAAAATAACTTATTTAACTTTTCATTACGAAAGTTTTGTTTGATTTCTTGATTGAAGTGTCAGGTTGAAGTTGAAGCTTAATCAGCCTAAATTGTTTTCTGATTTTAACATCTCTATCTATATTAATTAATTCAAACAAAGTCAAAAAATATATGAATATTTGTTGCCCTTTCATTGGTAATAAAAGCTAAAACAATAGATACCTATGTAGATACTGTACAGTAAAATCTAAGCAACTGTTAAACTTTATCATAGAAAATAAAAAGTTGAGCAGGCTTTTTTAGCTGGCAGCCCAAGACATTCAAAATGAAAATTTTTTTTACCTAACATCCTATTCAAATTAAATTATTTTGCGCGAACAAGATTAAAAGATTGGCGGTCGCACACAAAGTTTGTCCACATTTAAAGAATTTTTTTAGACACACTGACCATGGCAGTTTGCATGTTTTAACTTTTAAAGCGTTTCAATAATTTGTGGTAAAAAGCTAAACTTATCTACTTAGAAAAAAACCAATTCTAAAAAAAAAGAAACAAAGTTGTAACGAAATATAATATTATATTTTATTCATTTATAATTTATTAATTAATAACTTAAAAATAGTAAATTCTAAAAAAATATTCATTTTGTAAAACTTTTTTAAAACTTTGTATTCTTTTTTTTAGGTTGGTAATTTTAGCTACCAAATTTCATACAATTTAAGGAAAAAGGCAGTATATTTGAACTAAAATTAACTAAAAAATTGCATGCTTTTTTTATAAATGTATTTACCACATTTGATCCCAGTCTGAAATTACTTCCTTTATATTGCCCGATTTCCAGCGTTAATACAAAATACTGGAGATAATAAACGATTGCTCTGTTTGAAAAATGTAGTTAAAAACTTATAAAAAAGTTTTAAATAGCTACAAAAAATGTAGTTAAAAAAAATTTCGTCCAAAAAAATTACTTTAAATGTGGACAAACAAGGCGTGCGACCGCACACGCTTTCGGGTAAGACTTGATCTGTGCACTCCTAGAATATATATTTACAGTCATGGACAAAAGTTTGCGACCACTGCCATTTTTGCATATTTTTTAATGTATTCTACTCTGAATTGCTTTTGGGCTACTTTAGTGCTACAATTTTACATTATAGTATATTACACATAGTACATTATACTAACAATCAAACAGGCTCCAAAAGTTATGGTTTGGGGAGCAGTCTTTGGTAGGGGTTGTGCCGGCATTTGGATTATGCCTAAAAATACAACGATCAATGGTGCTGTTTACTTGAGTATACTGATGGATAAGCTGCCATCATTTGTACCAATACATGGCATCACTCATTTCCAGCATGATGGCGCACCTTGTCATGGTACCAAGGCTGTTTAGGACTGGCTGCATTCTGAAAACATCCCGCTACTGGAACCTTGGCCAGGCAACAGTCCAGATCTCAATATTATTGAGAGTGTTTGGACTGTAATGAGCAGAAGATTGCTGCACATAGCCTAAGTTCTGAAGATGACCTTATCAACTGGATTAAACGCGTGTGGGTGCAGGAGATTACGCCGGACTATTGCAAGAAACTGTGTGAATCGATGCCAGGATGTATTGAAAATATTCTCAAAAATAAAGGATTTCATTGTAAAAACTAAAATATGAATAGACATGCTGTTTAACCTGTATAGTGTGAATAAACATTCGAAATATATGTACTGATTTATAATTTACTACTTGTTTTTCTAAATTTTGAGTGTTTTTTGTAAAAAATTGCAGTGATCGCAAACTTTTGTCTATGACTGTATATATACTACTTATAATACATATATTTATAGTTATTATATATTTTCATTTGCATCATTGTAAACAATTTATCTAGATTAATTAATTTTAGAACTAAATATATATATATATATATATATATATATATATATACACACACATATATATATATATATATATATATATATATATATATATATATATATATATATATATATATATATATATATATATATATATATACATACAATATAATGTATATATATATATATATATATATATATATATATATATATATATATATATATATATATATATTATTCAACAACATTTTATTACTCATTAAACATGATGGTAAACCAGTGGTACTTGGTATAAGCGTATACATTTCTGTTTATTTGGATTTTAAATTGCGATTTTCATCTTGAAGTTTTCTGTTTTTTTTTTGTAGCCATGACAAAGTTTAATGTAGTAGATTTCTAATACACAGATCCTCCACACCAATTAAATCTTACCATCTCAAATTAAATGGTAACAGAATCTAATGGTAACAGCATCTTAAACAGTATGGCTGTTGCTAACACTTTCAACAACTGCTATAAAACAATACAATGCCCACCTAAAAGTAAAATGATTTCTTCTCTGACTATTTAAAAATTCCAATTCTAATTTTTTTTTTCTTTATCTAATGACTGAATATGGTATCTGATTTAATAAAAAAAGTTCTAGAAAGCAATAAAAGTTTAGATCCCACACACAATAAAAAATTATAGAAAACAATAAAAGTTTAGATTCCACACATCTTCTTAAACTTAATGTTACTTCTAAACCTCTGTGTACCATATAACAGTTCTTCTAATAAAGGCTTATTTCCAGATGTCTTTAAGATATTCAAAGTCATTCCTATTCATAAAAAGGGTTCTATAATGGACCACACAAATTATCAATCAATTTCTCTTCTATCTAACATTAGCAAAGTACTTGAAAAAGCTTCTATAGCTTTTTTTTAAAAAAAATCAGTCTCCACAAATATAAGTATGGATTTTATAGCAGACACTTAACAACTCATGTACTTGTTAAAATAACTGAAACTATTAAAAAAGCTCTTGAAAATAAAACTTTTACATGTGGATTGTTACTTAACTTGGAGAAAGCCTTTGATTCTGTTGATCACTCTAATCTCCTAAGTAAATTAGAACACTACGGTATTCAAGGTATTGCTTTACAATTGTTTTCATCATACTTTCTTAAAATTTTGCAATTTGTCTTCATTAATGATGCCAAATCTTTGCCAATAAAATGCTCCATAGGTATACCCTAAAGTTCTGAATTAGGACCATTGCTATTCCTCATTTTTATAAATGATCTTAATATCTAAAATTTTAAAGGCTTATTATTTTGCTGACAACATAAAATTACTCATAACAAACCAACCATTAAAAAAAAATTAGCAAATATGTTAATCATTTATCTAATCTAGTTACATGCTGCACTTTAATTAACTAAGTTTTAATACCAACAAAACTGAACTCATCATTAACAAATCACATCAATCTAAAAAATATAAAAACCTAAACTTAATAATAAAATATATAAAAACCTAGTTTCATTAAAATATCTTAGAATCAAAACTGACTCAAAATCTATCCTATTCCTCTAGTCTTAAAAACTTAGCGGTGAAATTGTGTAGCGGTGAAATGGAATGCTAGCCAAAATGTGTCACTATGTCAATTATGAAACTTTACTCAATATAAACCATTCAATTTTTGGATCACATCTCAGATATGCTTGTCAGGTTTAGGGACAAACCAAGTCTCTAACATTTTTTAGATTATTTAACCTGCAAAACAAAGATTTAAAAATAATATACTTTCAACAATACAATTTTAATTCTGACATCAATTACGTTCTTAAAAAAAAATACTCAAAATGTGTGATCTTGAATCAAAAAAGTAAGTAAACCTCCCTATAATATCTTCAATCTTTTATTAACTTTATATATATATATGTATATATATATATATATATATATATATATATATATATATATATATATATATATATATATATATATATATATATATATATATATATATATATATATATATGTATGTATATATATATATATTTATATATATATATATATATATATATATATATATATATATATATATATATATATATACATGTATGTGCATTTGTACAAAAATTTTTTACTTCAGATACTTCATGATTATGTGTATTATTCATTGTTTTTAAAAATTCTAAAAATTGACCATCTTCAGAAGCTTTAAAATGGACAGTGTTTTTTAAAAGTTCTATAATTATTAGCACAATCAAAATTCACCATAAGACTTTTTTATTCTGTTAGTTATTGGATTATAAGTTTTAATCCAATAGCAATTATAATATAATATAAATCAAAGTAAAGTTCTATACTTTGCTAAAACAATAAACACAATAACTTACGAAGTTTTACGCTTTCCCTTGCCACAATATTTAAATTTTTGACCACCATGAATACAACAATACTTTATAAAATAATATTTAATATCAGCTGCCATTAAAGCAGCTTTTTTAGGAATGGATTTCCTAGCAGCCTCAATAGTTCTAGCATCTCTTACCCACAACTTTATAAAAGAAGTATCTTCGTACTTTCTAATAGCTTCTTTTAAAACTGCAAATGATGCAAAAGAATAAGAGCATGAAAAAGCCATAATTTCGCTAGAAACACAATAAAGTAAGTTATGAAAACAGCTGTACGAAAAATACTTCGAAAAATGTGGTGAAAAAAGATAAAAAATATAAACAAGATTACATTTTTAACACGTGACATTCTTAGCCAATAAAACGGACTTTCGGTAGGCAAATTTTTATTTTTTTGGCTACCGACTTTCGGTAGGCTATCCACGGCGTATATAATATAATATAAATATATATATAGTATAAATATATATATATATATTTATATATATATATATATATATATATATATATATATATATATATATATATATATATATATATATGTGTTGTATATATATATATTGTGTATTATGTATATGTGTTGTATATATATATGTTGTATATATATATATATATATATATAATTATATATATATATATATATGTGTGTATATAATAATATAGTATAAATATATATATATATATATGTGTGTATATATATATATATATATATATATATATATATATATATATATATATATATATATATATATATATATATATATATATATGTATATATATATATATATATATATATATATATATATATATATATATATATATATATATATATATATATATATATATATATATATATATATATATATATATATATATATATATATATATATATATATATATATATATATATATATATATATATATATATATATATATCAGGCCTTGTTACGAGATTTCGCTGCGTAGCGAAAACGCGTAACGCATTTCTAAGTAACTCAACTCAAATATATTTTGCATCGTTAGAAGTTATATTGCGTCACTCGCGTTAAAGTTTATTTATTAACGTTATTTTATTAACGCGTTAAAAATCATACAGTTTGTTTTTTTCTCACTATAACAAAAGTTACAAATAAAATCTAAGTTCTTATTTAAAAAATCATTTTTATTATTTTTTTTAAATATAAACTAAATTTTATTTTGAAAAAAATATTTTTTTCATGAAACGTAAAATAATGTTTGTTTATTTTCTTATGATTTTACAGTTGGTTTTTGGTTATTTTATTAACTGTTAATAAATTTTTTCTTATTTAATATGTGAACTCATTTTAATGTTTTTAAACAAGAAAGAGTTTTTTTTTTGTTGTTTATCAGTTACCGATAACATATTCGTGATCATAATTTATTTTCATAAATTAAACGAACGTCATTAAAACTTTACGTTATTGAATTAACAATAAACAAAATATCTTATTAATAAAATATTTACATTAAAATAAATCGTACATTTTTTAAACTATTATGACTAAAAATAAATTTAATATTTAAAAGAAATTTATAATTTAATTCCTTAAGATAAAACTTATTAAAACACTTAATTTTTTTAAACTAATTTTTAACAACAACAAAAAAATTATTTAACAAACTGTTTCTTTAACAAAAAATAGTTTACAAATTGCGGTTAAATGTTTTTACTTACGACTTTATTTCTTCTGAATAAACGTCACGTTAACGACAATCAAAAGATAATTTAAATATATAAAAAAGATACAAAAATATATAAAAAAAATACATAAAAAAGTTTTTGCGTAGCGCAAAACTGCTGAACGCGTAGGCAAATCGCCTTTTCGCAAGCAAAATGCGAGCTGCGTAACGCTTCTTAACAAGGCCTGATATATATGTATACATATACATATATATATATATATATATATATATATATATATATATATATATATATATATATATATATATATATATATATATATATATATATATATATATATATATATATATATATATATATATATATATATGTATATAAAATGTATATATTTCTTTTATATATATTCATAAATTTACCCATATGCATAAATATATATTTTATATATATTCATAAATTTACCCATATACATGCTTAAATACATATTATTAAAATAAATAAAAATATATGATAAAGAATAAATGTTAGAATTAAATATACAACACCAACTCTATAATTAGGAAGTAATACTTTTTCTATTAAAATTATAAGTTTTTCAAAAAAATGGAAATAAAATTTCTTATCAAAACGTGTTTTTACAAAAAAAACATAATAATGCATACTTTCATTATTGGTAGAAGATTTTATACTGAAATATTTGCTTAATAATTAGGGTAAGGTGTTTAAAGTTTATCAAATAAATAAAAAATTGAGTCTGTTAACGGACTAAATTTAGTCTGACTTATTATATTTTATTAATTTTGATATTACTTTAAACATCTGAATCTTATCAAAATTAAATGCTATTTCTAAGTTAGCCATTCCAGACAATTTTTTTATAATTTAAAAAAACATATATAATTTATATCATCGTATAGAGCTTAACCTGACTTAAAAAATGAGGGGTCACTCGACCTTTGAAGTTAAGCGGATCCAAAGTTATTGAATTTTTTGTAGTGCAAAAATTGATGATTTTTTGACGAAAGGTATAGGGCTTAAGTATGAAAAATTTCCATAGTGATCCAACAACTATAAGAAAATAAAATACACCAAAATTTTTTTGTTCAACTGACGAGATTTACCAGAATCATCTATTTTACAGACTGAGGATTTTTACTTATTTACTTAGTTTTAGAAAATAAAATTTGGGTTATATTATAATAACACCATACAAATGTGCATAAAGGAACCATGGAATACAAATAGTACAACATTTTGAAATTATTGTATAATTTACAGACCGGTCAGTAAATTACTGCAAAAGGGCTACACAAACCAACTTTGAATTTATTTGATATTTTTCAACCGTTATTAAATTTGATTCGAAATTTTTCATAATGGTCCCATTTTTATTCATCTGACGAGATTAACCAGAATCATCTATTTTACAGACTGGTGGTTTTCACTTATTTACTTAGTTTTGGAAAATAAAATTTGGGGTTATATTATAATTACACCATACAAATATGCATAAAGGAATCATGGAATCCGAATCATACATCATTTTGAAATTATTGTATAATTTACAGATCGGTCAGTAAATTACTGCAAAAGGGCATTAAAATCTGTCGAAATTATTCAGAATAACCTATTTAACAGACAGAAGATTCTTCAATAAAGTTAAAATTTAATTTTTAATGAAAATAACTTACAGCACACAAACTTTCTGAAATTTGGAGTACTTACAACTGCAA
This sequence comes from Hydra vulgaris, assembly GCF_038396675.1. Lineage (NCBI taxonomy): Eukaryota > Metazoa > Cnidaria > Hydrozoa > Anthoathecata > Hydridae > Hydra > Hydra vulgaris. Next base: position 5,975,954 of record NC_088921.1, on the reverse strand, counting down.
TAGGCAGGTATAACAGCAGAAATTATATCTAAAAATGTAAAAATATTATTATTAGAAACACAGATACACAATAACGTGTTAAAAATATTTTGTTAATTCATTTTAAAAATATATAAATTAAAAACATTTAATACTAAATAAGTATAAAATAAGAAACTTACTCTTTAAGATTGCTTATGTGAACCTATGAAAACGCCTAAGATAAAAAAAATGAAAATAACATAGAAAAATGTTTTAACAATAGACACCATCGAGAAGGTAAGCCAAGTTGTCTATCAACACAAAACATCACAACAATAACATCACAATCACAAAACACACAAACCCTGTGGCACTAAACGCTCCTAAATCACACTTGTGTCACTAAGTAATGGGTTAACTTTTAACCAAAACTAGTGATCATCCTAAAAAGCTTGAAGGTGGCTCTATTTGCAGATGACATAAGAAACAAATGGATTTCAATCATCTTGTTTTAGAACTGACTTGCTAACTGTTGCTACAGAATGGTACTACATAGCATTACATAGAGGTGGTGAGGCAAATTTTACTGCTCTGGGTATCAAAGGCTTTCGATAAAGTCTGGCATGATGGACTTATCCATCTTTTTGCAATTTTTTAAGTCGTCTGTTAATTGTTACCTAGCTATATAAACTTTGTCTTGGCTCTTCCAGTAACTTCCAACTTTAAAAATAGTTACCTTCTGATGCTTGCTCTTCCCTTACTTCTATCCACAATAGTGAAGTTGTTCCCAATCAAATTACTGTTTTTGTACCTACTGATTTAATTTTGAAAATTGCTAATGATGACTTTTCATGCTCTGTTACCCCAACTTCTATTGCATACATCCCTTTAGGAAATGGTTCTAAAAACTTTCTTATTAAAACGCAATTTAATCAAGAAAATCTCCCAGTTTCCAATTTGGATACTACCTATATTATCTGGTGATTTCACCTATCAAATAAAGAAATTTTAATTTGTAACATGTAATTGACGTTTTTGAAGAAGGTAGATATATCTAATGGTCTAATTATAAGCAAAGGTTTTGAGTCTTTAATTAACAAACACTTATGCTCTCCTCTCGAATCTAATAACTTACTTTCTAATCATCACTATGGATTTCAATTGCCTTGTTTTACAGCTGATACTACCATTTATTCCTGCCTTGATAAGAACGCAACACTCTCTGATTGCTTGAAGGGGGTATTTGAGCTTAAAAAGGATCTCACTTCTGCTACAGCATAAGGCTCACTGTGGCTGGTGAACTTTAACTCAAAGAAAACTTAATTTTTTTCAGCTAATCGTTATCGCCATAATCTAGATCTTCCTATATTTATAAACAGTAATGTACTCCATGAGCCATCTACCCTTCGTCTTCTAGGATTAACTCTTACTTCCAATCTTTCTTGGATACTGTATATCAAATCCATTACAAAATTAGCATCTGCTAAGGTTGTATCTCTTTATCGAGCTCAACACTTTCTTACTCCGGATTTTATTCTTTATCTCTATATATCTCAAATCCTTCCTAGTATGGAATACTGTTGCCCTATCTGGGGCGGATCTTCCAATAATGCCCTTACTCTTTTAGACAAGGTTCAAAAATGCATAGTAAACATAGTTGGACCTGCTCTTGCAGCCAACCTCCAACCATAAAAATACTTTCTTAAATTAAAATTTTTGGCACGATTTATTTTTGCAATAAAATCTTTTGACTTTTGAAGGCACTTGATCAGCATAACTCTAGATATAGAGTATTTAAACAAGGGTGTAAAAAATACTGAAAGATTTGGCCATGTCACGTTAAATTTATCTTTTTCTTTACAAATTTGTAAAAAATGACGATTGGTTAAAACCAAATCTGGATTTTTGAGGGATACAATGCCTCCATTAATATTTAGATAATCCATAACAGTGTCAGAGGCTAAAAATAAAAGTAAACTTAATTTAAGTGACATAAAGAAAAATAAGGGGTGGATTATTTTGGTTTCAATAAATAGAATTATTAGAATGAAAAAATTTGTGCTACAGTATTCCTAATTTATAATTTTGACTTACTTTTTTGACTTATAGATGGAGCAATCATTTAGGTGAGACTATTGTTAATTTCAACACTTAAAAAAAAGGAATTAAAATAATTATTACAAGAGTTCATAGTATTTAATCAACAAACAAATAGGGAAAATAAATATAAAAAGAAATAAAGAATTTCTTGCACAACTATATTTTCATAAGCTTCTGTTGAATACTATTTTTAGGTTTTTGTTTTGAAAAAAACAGTTTAAATAAGAGCAACCTGTAGTTAAAATAGTAAAAATCATGATTTTAACTTTCTTGAAGAATGCAGATCTTTTACCTGGGAAAAAGTAAAAAATGTGTTTTAATTTGATTAAAATTTTAAGAATTATACTTTCACTTTCAATTTAATTTTCATAATTTAACCGAAACAAACGCAAAAATCAAAACAGATAACGTCATTAAATACGCGAACAAAAGCATATATATATACACATAATTTATATATGCAAATCCTAAGTACCAATTCTTTAGGTAAACTTAAATAAATACTTGTTTTAAATAAAGGAAAGGCTAAACTTGCAGTTTCCACCTGGACGTTTTTCAAAAACACTTTTTTTTTCTATATAAATTAACCTTGAAGTTTTTTAACGCTGAGAACTAAAATATTTTGTATGAATGTTAAATAACGTCCAGATTCCATTAGATTCCTCGTCCTTTTCTTAATAAATATGGAAAGTTTCATAAAAATTAAATGTGTTTAAGTTCTTAGGAATCCTTACCTTCAAAAGCTTCGTTTTAAAAAAACGTTCCCGCGACAAGTTTTTTTATGAAAAGTGGTCTCAAGATATGGGTAATATATAAATGAAACCATACAAAGCTTAGTACTTTCTATATATGGTTGAAAAGATATTGAGTAACACTAGCTGATGAAAAAAACCTCAAGGCGCTGGCTTAACCATACAAAAAGATATAAGAGAGCAAAGTTTATGAAAATTACGTGTTTTTTGTCAAACGTCAAATGTTTTTTGTTAAGCCGTGGAATCGCTATCTAAGTTAGAAATAACATATTTAATACAACTTTGCAAATTATTAAAATGGTCAACATAAAATAAATAAATCATCAACAAAAATAACCTGAAAAAACCGAGATTTATGTAAATTATACACAATTGGATGCAAAATCTAAAAGTTTTAAATTAGCCGCAATAAAATGAAACTATAAAACATAACTTTATTAAAAAATTTTTTTTTTTATCTGCATGCCATTCTATTAAGTTTTCCTTGCCTTTACTTACGGCAAACTATTTTTGTAATTGCTAGTTAATGAGACAATAATTTTCAATGTGCCACTTCCTCAACGTTTTCAAAACAATGTTTTAACAACGTTGTCAAAGTAACACTTTTTCAACGTTTTTCAACTACGACATTTTCAACTTTGGTATACGTAACATTGAATAAACGCTGTTTCATAAATATCTTATATACGTTGAAAAAGCAGCTTATGTCTAACGTTGATAAACCTTAAACTTTGCGACGTTTTTACAGTGATTATTTGCGTACTTTTATTCAACGTTGAATAAACGCGATTTTTTGAGAAGATAATTTACGTTGAAATTTATACGCTTATTCAACGTTGAAAATGTGACGTTTAAAAAGCGGTTTATTTTTAACGTTGATAAAGCGTAGATTTTGAATCGTCTTTATAGTGGCTTTTTGCGTAAGTTGATTCCACGTTGAATAAACGTTTTTTTTTTGAGACGCCTAAAATACGTTACAATTTAAACGCTTATTCAATGATTAAATTTACCGCGATTTAGTATACAAAAACAAACATTGATTCAACGTTCAAAGCGCGTTGTTTTTGTGACTGCAACGCTTTTTCTACGCTGCGACCGGTTTTCAACGTTGATTCAACGCTGACATGTTTGCTTGGTACACATATGCCGCTAAAAAATGAGGCGTTGATTTGATGTTGATTCAATGTTTCTCGTCAACATTGATTCCATATTGATTTTTTGTCCAAAATGTTAGCCACTTATCAACGTTGATTTGGTGTTTACAAAAAACGTTGATCGAATGTTGCTTTTCAACGTTTAATCAACATTTATTCTGGTGATTCAACACTGATTTTTATAATAGCCGACGGCATTTTGATATCGCTTTTGATGCATATATCAAAAAAATATATCAACAATTTACGAAATATATATATATATATATATATTTAAACATCTTTAAAATGTATTCTACAAAATAGAGTGCTCAATGTTCTTAAAAGAACAGAGCAATTATAAATTAGTAGGAAATCACTAAACAAAATTTTTTTCATTTAACACTGTGTTTTATCAATAAAAAGACTCATCAGAAATGCTCTTATCAATAAAAAAAACTCATTATTTTTGATGAGTCTTTTTATTGATGAAACACAGTGTTAAATGAAAAAATTTTTGTTAAGTGATTTTCAACTAATTTATAATTTATATATATTATGTATGTATATATGTATATATATAAAATATTTGTATATAAAATTTATACATATTGCTCAAATATTTATTTGTTTTGTAAAAAACAGGCTGTAAATAAAGGATTTAGCAAAAAATTTATTGATAGAGCAATTCAAAGCTAACTCAAAAGAATAATGAAAGAAAGTAGGCACTGCGTTAAGTAAGAAAGTTTTTTATTGAATTTAACACAAAGTTTACATTTTCAAACAATTTATTTAGGGTTTGCAGCATTGTTCATTTTTAAAATTTTTCGATTGAGTCGTGTTCCTGATTGCCTTAAAAAATCCGAAATGCCTGAATAACATTCGCAAATTTTTGCATCATGATGCTGTCGTGTAATCGCATCTAAATCGAAAATTCAAATCAAATTTGAAAAAAATCAAACTGCAGAAAATATAGGAAATAGTTACATAAATGACTGACTGGGATAAACAAAATATATTTCCTGTAAAAAAAAAAATCTAAAAAAATACATAAAACCATTCTTACCCACTATCATATGATACAGGGTGTATGTTTTAAAATTTATCTTCAATGAACCACCAGAGACATTAAAACAGGCCCCAGCCTCTTCGCTCATCAACAACTTTCCAAAAGCAAAAGCCGATTTATATGGAGTATTACCTCCACAACGACTAAGTGAGCTCATCTATTATTAAAAAAATAAAAATTACTTAAGGATCAGAATACATATTATGTTCATTCTATATGAATGAAATTATCTTGATTTCAATACATCGATTTTTTGATTCTTGAATCACTTTTCTGATTTGATTGAAAATTTTGAAAATTTGTGGGGGCCATATGTAATCCTTGACATTAAAATAAAAAGCAACAGTAGTACCTTTTTATCTATTTTTGCCATCCAACTCAACGCAACTTTTTGAAAATCTTAAAAAAAAGAATGTATTAAAATAAATAATATTATTATTATTTATGTAAAATATTTTGTAAAAAATTAACCATGAAAAATTACCTAAATGGAAAAAATAAATAAAACTTTGATACACACATTGAAATATACATTCTTAAAAATTTTATTTACCCTGGCAAGACAAATATCTTTCTCTGTTCTCCTCTTTATCCAAAACACAATTTTTAGAGCCATTTTCTACCTAGGTATAGATAAATTATACATACAAAAATTAAACAAAATTTTCAAACATTCTTTAGTGATTTTTATTTAAACTTGTCAATAAACATATATTTATAAAATATTTGTCAACAAAATTATATTCTATAACATATAGTTCTGATTTCTATTAATTTTTTTACTGCACACGCACACAGATTTTAATTAGAACAAACGCAATATTAGGACTTTTTTCAACCAATATATTTGAAGACAACATCATTTTCCCTTGAGATAGATTAGTTTCTTTCGAGAAGTCAATGTTATTTTCAGCAACTGAAAAGCTTGCTATTTCACTGTGTAAATGGGGAGTTGATATCGATTTAAAAACATCTATAATTCAGTAAAAAAAAAAAGCATGTTTATTTTAACAAACCATTATTTTTCTTTTACAAAAATAGTTAACCTGCTATATTTGGAATCATTTTAGATGTTCTTTGGCTATTTGAACTATCAAAATAACGTCTTCCGTATAGTCCTTCATCACCAACCACAATATCTTCATCACTTTCACAGAATGTCATTGCCGTCTTTCTCCTTTAATATAAACTTTACTTTTTAAACAAAAAAAGTGCATGATTTGTGTAATTCTTTATTGTAAAATTTTTTATTTATTAAAAACTAATTTTAGTAAAATTTACTTTCGCTTGGTCCCTCTTTTCTCTGCGATGTCATTTTCAAAATTTGAAACATCTGCTGCTTTTTCTAAGCGTGACTGAGCTTCTTCATAAAAATCTAAACACAAATCTATGTACGTAAAATCATTTATCAATATCTAATGAAAATGTAATTGAAATGTTTGCGGCAAAAGCAGGCTCTATGAGAACGGGGTGCAGTTGGTGCACTGCATAAAAATTAATGAATTTTAATGAAAAACCCATGAAAATTAATGAATTTTTTAGTTTTTAAAAAACACTAAGAGTTTAAAAAAACAACTAAAAGTTTAAAAAAAAAACTAAAAACATTGTTAAAAAAACTAAAAACATTGTTAAAAAAACTTTTTTTTTATAAAGACTCCAAAATAAAAATGTTTTTGTCAATGATTAAAAAAACTTTTTTTAATAGTTGGAAATCTTTTTTAAACATTCTAAAGACATTCAGAACATATTATTTAAACATATGCCCATTGGAATATTGGATTTAAAATAAGTGATATTAAATGAGAGAATAGTCATATTGTAAAGGGGGGTCCAAGATAAATTTGCATCAGCACATGTTTATCCTCTCCAGTGCACTGGTCAAAACATACAGTTCAGTATCTAATTCAATTATTTTACATTTTTTTATAGGAATATGCAAACCTGTAGTGTATAAAATCCTAGCTGGGTATATCTTCCAATCAGAGGTTGGTGCCTGCAAGGTTGTGACAGCTTTACGAATTGCAGCGGATTTTTAAATGGCGGCCAGAAGCATTTCATATCATTTTTCATCCAACTTTTAGCAATCACTTCCACTTCTTTAATTTTTCCATTTAAAAATTGACATTTCAATATTCTGGTGCAATTTAATTCTAAACAATCTTATATAAGTTACAAAATAAAATTAAAAATACATTAGAGATTAAAAACAAGGAACTTTGTAAAACGCTTTTTAGATTTATTAATGTAAAACAACAGCGTAAATATTTTATTATTTCTATATACATACCAAGTATTTGTTTCACAGAGAAAATTTATAAATTAAAATGCATTCAACTCACTTTAAAATTATTCAATAAACTATATATTTGACAAATTTATAACAAATTTTACAAAATGACACATGCACAGACATACTTTAAAAAATGATGGATGGCAAGTATAATCAAAATTTGTGTTTTTAATTCAAGAAATCAGTGATCATAACCAATATCACTATGTCTAAGCATAAAAAAAGCATAACCACCTTTTTGAACAGGTTTTTGAACTTTTTGATCATCAAACCTTTTTTCAAAAGTTCTTTTTTTTCCAGAAAAATTGTTTTTAGGTTGGCTAATGAATTTACATAACAAACGTCTAAATAAGATGTTTCAGAACAATCAGAAAAAAACTTTTAAACGGAATGAGGATTTAGAGCCTTGCATTTTAAAAGATCTACCAAAACCTCTTCTACTAAAATAAACCCTTTGTCTTGAATGAAATAAACTCTCATAGATTTGATGTGATCTTTTTATTTACCACTTAGACAGAAATTCCTTTACCATTCCTTTCTCTAAGAAAAATATCCAACTTTTTTCTCTCATCTAGTTGATTCACTATTTGGGCAACAGTCTGATGTGATTTTCGCACCATTTTTTTAATTTGACCCAAAAATTTTCAAAAGGAAAAGCTGATAGATGATTAAGACTCTCCCTAAAGTTAACACAATCATCAGCTAAATGAATCATGCTATGAACATTGTATGTTACAAAAATCTCCCCATACAAAATTTGCACTTCTTTAACAAACCATATAAGCAACTGTTTAGCATATGGCAAAACTAACAATTCATTTTTCACCATTTTATCAGAAAGCAGTATGTGCATAGCAATTGAAAGAGAAATAAATAAGTCATAGCTAGTTTTATTTATTTTTCCTTTTTAAAACAACAGGTCCAGCATAAAGCAGAAAGAATTGAAACTCTGTTGCTTTTCCACTTCTCAAGTTCATTTAAAGAGTGTGGTCTACGTTAGAAATTCGATGGTGTATAACTTCGTAAATTTATGAGTTCATTTGAAATACTGTCTTTAACAGATTGACTCATTCTAATACGTTGGGGACCTTTACAACAGTTTATTAGAAGTTTTTTAACTACCCCAAGACCTATAAGGTGCATATAGTCCAATGGGAATCCAGTTACCATTGGGAAATTTAATTGAACAAGCGGAGAAAGACTCTCAAGTTGATGATCTTTATACAAATTATTTTTAAAAGCCATGTCAGTACAAAGTAAAGCAGTTGTTTCCAATAATCTTACACCATCTTTTTGTGTGCAAACTGCCATACATCTTTCACAGCTATGGTAGCCACTATGCCCTATAATGCATTTAACAAATGCTCTTGCAGGCGCATCAAAAACAAAAGCTTTATTAGTCACCTGCAGCTGTTTATACCCATTTTTTTCATTTCAAGAATAAAATCTTTAAAGTACTCATTCAAATTGTTTGGTTTTCCCTGACCTTACCAAATTGCAACAGCATATGGTCTTTTTCTGTTAATTGTAATTAGTATAGGCCAAATGGAAATCTTTTTACTATTGTACATAGATGCACCATCAATACTTACAATTAGATTAAGCTTTTCCTTATTTCCAACTGTTGATATACAATAATCGATTGCACTTTCAACTCCAAGATATATATAATCGCCTCCACTGACATATAAAACATTAACTTTTTGAAGAGATTTTTGTAATGTCTGCCTGCATTTTGGTATAGATGGAGTAAATTTATTTAAGTGAAATAAAAGTGCATTTAAAGCATCATCTTTTATACAGTATTTTAATGTCCACTCATGTAAAAAATCTTTTGTTGAAGTTAGAGTATCAATACTACTGTATAAACTATTTTCAACAGTAATGTCATCAACATCACCATAATTAGATTCAACTTTACTTAAACTAAATTTATTTTTAGGCAAAGTGATTGAAAACCTCAATATATTGATGTGCACATCTTTAGAAACTTTAAAAATCTTTTGAATGTCTGAATCTAGATGAACATAATTCCCTCTACCAACAATATTGCACTCTTCAAGAAGATATTTTATTCTTTTTTCAGTATCTCGTTTTTCTTTCATAAATTCTCTCATGTACAGGCTTCTGTCACATTTAGACATTATTATCTTTATTTTATTACATCACAAAAGAAAAAAAAGAAAAGAATTATTATTCTTATACAGAAAAAATCAATTTAAATTGTATTTTGTACTATATGATTTAAGTTTGCAGTCAGAATTTATCAGGCAAATACTTGCAATCATAAACATTACTAATTTGCTATCATAATAGTAATGTTAAAGAACTACCCTAATTTCATTAGGATAATCTTTATTCAAGAACTGAAAATATAATTACTAAATAAAGTATATGTTTTTCAATAAAGTTCATATTCATTTCATACCGTAATATAATTAAAATTTGAACAAACGTTTTATTACCACCAAAAATAACAAAAAAATCTCAGCAGAACATGCTGTTTGCTCTACAAATTACTGTTAGTAAACGGCTCAATAAATTTGTTTTTTGTCAACAGAAAATCAACGAACGCTCAGTGTTTGTAAATAAACGTTGATTTGCTGTTGATAATATTGCCGTTGCTACAACGTCCATTTATAGCTGATCGCTGTTGATTGCTAATGTCAACGCAAAATCAACGTTGATCAACATCAAATCAACGCTTCACTTTTTAGAGGGTTATAGATTTTATATCTTTCTTAACTAGGTTTACTTTTAATTTTTTAGTACTTTTTTGTTTCTAAACTTCTTATACTTGACGTTTTGTAAAGATTTTTTATTATTTTACGGACTTGTAAAATACGATTGTAATGGGGGTCGGTGATAAGGCTAATTGATGCCTTCTTCTTGCTCCAGCCATTTCCTTTCGTTATATTTGTCCGTTGTATGTATTCTTAACGGCGAAATAAATGAAACTACTACTACTACTACTACTACTACTAGTACTCACAATGATTGTTGAATTTAATTTAGTGCATCATGGGACCTCACAAGAAAATATATCTATTTTATTGTAAAGCTAAAGCTTATTTAGCTTGTAATTTTCCGATACCAGCTCATTTAAATATTGATTGTAGAAATGAACCTGTACTGCATATATTTGCTTTTTCTGAGTCCCAGAAAAAGGTTATGAGAAAGAGATTAACTATTTTGGCAAATGAAATGACAATTAAGAAAAGAAAGCATAAAGAGGATATTAATGATTTAAGATATAAGGCAAAGGCTAGACCATACAGATTTCAGTATCTAAATCAAGTTATTACTCGTAAGGAAAAGATAATTTCTCAACTTAGAAAAAAATTAAAGGAAAAGTTTTTAAATTTACAGTTGAAAAAACTTCAAATTTTTTGTTTGAAACAACAGTTGACATTCACGTAAACCAAGTTTTCTTATCAAAAGGCAATGTTAAGCCAACAACTTACTGAAAAAAGTTCTGCAATCCTTGTTCTTTGCATACTAAAGAATCGACTCTTAGGATGTCACAGTTTTATTTGCTTCAAAAATTTGGCTTTCTTCAAAGTCACAATTTTGTTAAAAACATTACGATTTTAGACTAGACCATTGTAAACTAAAATTTTTCTTTTTTTCTTTTAAATCTCAAATATAT